>NC_092643.1:64360528-64618028 GCF_039555335.1 Amphiura filiformis
AATAATGAACGTTGGTCAAAAGACGAGCTTACTGAAGTGAAAAATTATGTACATGCAGATTCATCATTTATGCATATTGCCTTGAAAATCATAAAAAGCGATTGCTTGATCAACCCAAATGATTTTATTAGCGTTATTTCTAAACCAAATTTCAAAACCACAAAGTGTTTTACCTGACTTTTGACCCAGAAATGTATGAATTTGATGAGAAATTGTGATGAAATAAAATATTTTACAAGTCAGATTCAGAAAGAGAAAATCTCATTACACATGTTAATTACATCGCAATCCAAACGTAGATGGTCAAGTTCATGGAGAATGTTACAAACTGTTGTATGTTTTGCCATTTTGTTTTTCTATCGGGAATGATGTTTTATCGTTAAAATCGGACATAAAAACCTATCAAAAACACAACAAAAACGTGCATCGCTATTTGTTTGGATAAAACAAATTATAAGAATTGTACAGAAGTGACCTAACACTTATAAAGGCTGTATCTTGAGAAAGCGAATGGTCTGATGCTAGAATCTTGGCAAGGACACTCTGGTGAAATAAAGAAAAATATATCTGATTGATTTTGTGTGACTTTTGAGCGTTAAATGCTTCAAAATTTAAAAATGAACAAAATGCGAGTAAGTATGATGTCATCAACATGACAATCATATTCATGATAAATAATTATTGCTCCCTAAAACAGAAATGGTTAACAAATGGTTTGAATACCATTGCACCATTGAAATTGCACGACCTTATAGTAACTGTATCTAGAAATTTGTGCAAGTTACTTGTAAATTTTCACCAGAAACGAGCTTTTTCTACGGTTACTGACCAGCTCATTAGCGATATGGGATATTCTTTACCTCGAGTTTACTGCCCTCTGTTGACGATAGGGCTTCGAACTCTTATCAGGGCGATCTAAGAAGTGCAGGGCCGTGAGTGGGTCATGTATATTCAGTGAATGGTCCTGTTGAATTTGAGCAGCGACTCCAGTGATTTAACTTTGATTACTTCCTGGTTCTTCTTGTATTGATGAAGATGTAATGTGTACAATGTAGTGTGACTGCATATTAAGGTGGTGTTAAAGGCAAGGTTTAGGGAAATCATGAATTCCAACATTTTTGCAAATATCTCCAAAACCTTTCATGATACAATCTCAATCTTGTACTTATGTAGGGATATGTTGGCCATGTTATGAAGATAATAAAGCCATTGCCATGGTAACCAAGCAGTTGTTATTGGCTTCTGACCAATCACATTGAAAGTTGTTTTTTCCTATTTTTTTGCAAATCACTTCATTTGTCCCAATAAAAGTATTCTCACATGTTGAATCATGTTCCTGCGCACCTCCACTGATTTTCCCGTAAAAAAATCCCAGTGGAATTTCCCGCTTCCCATATTCAGTGAATGGTCCTGTTGAATTTGAGCAGCGACTCCAGTGATTTAACTTTGATTACTTCCTGGTTCTTCTTGTATTGATGAAGATGTAATGTGTACAATGTAGTGTGACTGCATATTAAGGTGGTGTTAAAGGCAAGGTTTAGGGAAATCATGAATTCCAACATTTTTGCAAATATCTCCAAAACCTTTCATGATACAATCTCAATCTTGTACTTATGTAGGGATATGTTGGCCATGTTATGAAGATAATAAAGCCATTGCCATGGTAACTAAGCAGTTGTTATTGGCTTCTGACCAATCACATTGAAAGTTGTTTTTTTCCTATTTTTTTGCAAATCACTTCATTTGTCCCAATAAAAGTATTCTCACATGTTGAATCATGTTCCTGCGCACCTCCACTGATTTTCCCGTAAAAAAAATCCCAGTGGAATTTCCCCCGGGGGGGTCAAAGTGAAATTTTTGTTTTTGGCCACAGATTCCATATTACTTACAAACTTTTTATGGGAAAATCAGCAGAGGTCATTCGTGATGTTCTTGAACAATTTGACACCATTCTAATATTTATTTGGACATGTGCAATTTCAACCATATGAGGCAGTATCCAGGTCCCTGGAGAGCAATAATCAGAGGAGGTAGGGTGCTGAAAACACTGCCAAAATTTTTTAACAATTATTATCTTCTGTGCCAAAGATGAAAACGATCCATAGATCTTTAATTTGCATTTAAAACCACCTTAAATGTTGTGTAACCATTTTTTGATGTTGCCTTTATGATTTGTGGTTGATTGACTTGTCCTTTTGTCTTTGTCGTCGTTGTTTTGTGTTGTTTTTGTTTTGTCCTTTTGGTGTTTAAAAAGTCATAAAATCAGCCATAATTTATTTTGTGAGAATTTTTAATAAATCATAGACAGTAACACCATGGCTGTCGAAAGATAAAAAAAAAACACTTTGACTCCAGCTAAATATTATACCAAATGACATGACCATATTTTTTGTATACATAAGGACCAGTGATTGCACTGACAAAATTTCATTGATATAGCTCTTTCACTTCTGGGCAATTTCATAAACTTTTTGATATCCCCTCGTAGGCTACTTGATAAGCTGTAGTACTAGTATAGTATATTGACCTGTCATATTTACCTCAAGACTTGCCAAAAATATGTGACAGGGAAACTCAAAATTCCCTTTCAAGGGGCTATAGGGTGTTTGCAGCAGTCCGCACCCTCCCCTTACCAAACAATGTGTCCTCAGTAGCAGAATCACCTGTATTATAGGTTTGGTTGAACTTTGCCCACCTCGCTAACATTCCTACCGCCTTGAGACATTTCACCACACCGCAATTGGGAACAAAAACTGCCTAACTTTATAGCTATTCATATCAGAAAGTTAGGCACATTTGTCATCTCCATAGAGTACTGAAGTGTGACATAAAATTTTCTTTTTTGCATTTCAGCATTTTCATGACCATATTTCAGTAGAACATGATGAAAAACATCCAGAGTCCAAATTTGGTGGGAATCGGATCATGAGGGCCCGAGATATGGCCGCATGAATACCTAATTAGCCCCATTGAAATCAGTGTAAATTGGCCTGGTTCGTAACTGTTTGCAAAAAAAGTTTTCTGTGACGTCATCACTTGGGTACTCTATACAGTAAGTTGCACTTTCCCAACAAGAGCTGCAGTGAAACAAAATAACATACTTTATTAGGCCAAAAGCTATGCTTTTTTTCCCTTTTACAAACAGGCTGTCCTATGTGATATTTTGGGTTTTTTTGCAAACCTGTTTCAGGGGCTTTTTAATTAGTAAAATGCCACCCTAAGTTACATGCCTTATAAAAACATAGTTCTAACTATTCTAACCATCACCGCCTAAACCGCTAACCTATGCTAAACCCTAAACTTGGGTTGAATATGCTATAGCTGGTTAGGTTATTATGTGTCTGTGTGTCTCATCTCAAGTTGAGAGTAAGGCCATTTTGGAATTCGCAGTGGCAGATTCGAATTGTTGCGTTTACACAGTTGTCGTCACCATACAGTCAAATCACCGTTCTACCGGTGTGTCATGCCCCGCTGGATTATAGAGCATGATTTAAATCTACCACTGCAAAATCGAACATGGTGTTATATGGGCAAGGTGGAAGCTTCCCCCCGTGAGCAAGGCTTGAAATAAGCAGGCACCCAGGAGCCATTTACCCCAATGGTCATAACATTTTGGCTCCTGGTCCACACCAAAATCATATTTTTTAAATTTTATTTATAACATTCGGCCAAAGGCTAAACCCAATAGTGCTCAGTGGCTACTAAATTCAAGGGATGCCATCCGGATATGACGGGACAGGGATATGGGAAGAGGTCCGATTTTAGATGCAGGAGGAAAACCGGAGCACCCGGAGAAACACCTGTGAGGACGAGCATGGATCGGCAACCAAACTCACATGTGGCACCGCGGGGAATTGAACCCTGGCCACAGTGGTGAGAAGCGAGTGAGAAGACCACTACACTAACCCGCCCTCCCAGGCTCTGCATTTAAACAAATAGAGCCTGGTAGTTAAAGCAGGTGTTTATACTTAAGGGTATACGAGGTATAGTTGGTCGAAGCAGCCAAAAAATTGATTTTCATTATCTGAATCAATATTATTATTGAAAAATAACACTTTGGTGTTTTGCAAAAGTTTATTCTACAAATCATATACAGTACTTTGAACAGTTGCTTAATATATTGTTGTTAATGAGTTGTGTACGTTTTACAAAAGTGTTGTTGTTTCAGCCCTCTTTACAACATAACTCAAGAACCACAGGACTACAAAAGTATATCTGTGATATTTGAATTCTTCTACACGCTCGCTATGAATTGAGCAATGTAATTTTTGCTCACTACCATTCGCAAGATGCTGTGAACTACATTTTTTTTGCTCCTTCGACCAACAATACATTGTATACCCTTAATGTGTATAATTAAAATCAAAATGACTCCTAGCTCTTTAAAAATGGCTCCTGGTTCACTAGATAATCACAGGACCAGGAGCCGCTTTTTCCAAATGTGTGGCTCCTGGTCCACATGGTCCAGATCTGCTTACTTCGAGGCTTGCTCGTGAGAAGTCTTCCCTTGAAAGTTGCAAGTTGCCTTTGACCACCCACCCCGCTGATGGAGTAATTGAATATCAAAATATTATTGATGTTGATTGATTGATTGATTTAGTGCCAGTGAGTGAGTGAAATGATTTAGGTGAGTGAGTGGATTGGCTGATTGAGTGATTAAGTTATTTAGTGAAATGTGGGATGTGAGTTATTAAATGTGTGATTAATTGATTGATTGAATGAGTGATTGATTGAATGAGTAACTCCAGGGTATAATTGCATGCTTGAAATGATTGATTTATTAAGAGGTTGATTGAGTGGTGATTAATTTTTTGATTGATTGATTGATTGATTGATGGAACATGAGGTGAGCCTTGTGTGCAGTGAGTGTGTGTGTGCAGGAAGTGAAGGGGTGAGCAATGGTGGGTGCAGGACGGTGAACGAGTGAGTGAATAGGCCTATGTATCAGATTGATTATAATTGATTGGTTGATTGACTCATAATTGATTGATCATAAGCTGACCAGTCTAGCTAAATAGACACTTATCTTTGCCTTATCAATAGAGGTGAGAATGCCCAACCACAAATCCCCAAGCATCCCCCTTTGACATAGGCCTACCAGGCAATAGTTAAAGGAGGATTTCGTGATCCTAGCATCCTCTTTTTATGACATTTTTAGGTAGATACCCAGCAAACACAAAAAAAACCCGTTTTAATATATTATATTTTGGCTTTTGGTTTAGGTAAAAACATTTTAATAACATTAAAATGTCGGGTTATATAAAGGTCATGATAACGTTCTAAAACGTTTTGTATGAAAACACACTACGACAATATTTTTAAATGTTTTCAAAAATGTTATTGTAAACTATTTTTGCAAACATTTTTGCCAAATATTGTGTCAATACTTAAATAACATTATGTTAAAATATTTGAACCCAGCAAACACAGAAATGTTCTTAAAATGTTTTTTCAAAACATTTTAATAACATTTAAATGTCGGGTTATATAAAGGTCATGAAAACGTTTTTAAAACGTTATTGAAAATATTTTGGGCAAACATTTTTCGCAAAATATTTTTCAACCCCAAAATAACATTCTGTTTAGAATGTTTTGTATCAAGTTTTCAAGAATGTTTTTGGAATGTTATTAAAACGTTTTGTATACCCTTTAAATAACCCGACATTTAAATGTTTTCTGTAAAACATTTTGTTTGCTGAGCAGTAGATTATCAAAAATGTGGTTATGAAAACGTTTTATACCCTTAATATACCCTTTATATAACCCGACATTTAAACGTTTTCTGACAACCTTTTATAACCTTTTGCGAATGATGTCGAAAACGTTTTGTGTTTGCTGGGTATCCACGAAAAAAACTTATTCCCAAAACACTGCTCCATAGGCCACTGTTGTGGCAATATTTTTGCTAAACAAATTAATCTGCAAGAAATATCTGGTACATAAACATTATGTAGCCAGAGGTATCCAGTGGTATAAAAAACTCAACTTTTTTTTGTTTTTGGGGGGGGGGGATGAGGCTGTGGATCACGAAATGCCCTTTTAACTGTGCTTAACATTTGATTTATAATAAACAATGTGCCAGAGGTTACCCAAGCTCAGTGAATCTGACCAGGAGGGGCAATTATCAATCAATATTAGTAATTACTGGTTTTGGCCCAAAACTTTTTAGATGACCCTATAATGCTAATTCTTGTGTGCTCCTGAAGCACTAACCCTCCTGGTGCCTCATTGAGCACTGAAGTTATAGTGCTCCTGGAGTATTATGTGTTGACGAAAACTCAATTAATCCCACCATTACGGCGCGGTGTTCAAGATTGCCGCGGCGTGAACTTTTACCTTGACTTTTAACCAATGAAACGGGTTGTTTTTACCAAAGTATGAATTAAGGACTCAGCTCATTAGTCATGTTTTCGCGATTCGTCGCTAGCGACGTAAACAACATCATCAACGAGTATGAATGGCACCCTGGAAAATGACATTGCGGCAAATCAGCAAGGGTTCTTAGTGTTTCGTGATTTTCTCAAGAGGAGTATCATTGATTTTAAATGATTATAGTGATTGATTATCTCATTCTTTGTTTCTCAAGAGCCAGATTCTGCCCATCAGCAGCTACCCTACCACACCATGGGGCATATCGGCAAAGACCCAAATTGCAGCGGCTGTACGGTAAGTTGGCTGTGTGGAACATGAGTTGTGGAACCAGACAAGTTGATGTGTAGTAAGCTTATTCACGACTTTGATTCTTTCTATTTCTTCCTGTTTTTTCAGGCGACTTGTTTATCCATAGGCAGGGGATGTCTAAGGGAGATGTTCTCCCTGAGAAGTTGGAAAATGTTACAAAATGAAGGTCCATCTGAAGCCATCATTGGTGGACTTTTCTGACACTCTATAGTTAGGGCCTACCAGAAGAAAAACTTAGAAAATGTGTGTGCTGAAAAGTGAAGGCTCAATTGAAGCTATTCATGGACCTTTTTTCAATCACTAAGGGGTGTTCATAAATAATTTGGTAGGGGTTGGAAAATATGTGGGGGGATAAAAAATTGGTACTAAAAGGAGGGGGATAAAAAAAATCAGTCCTGGCTTAATAGGGGGGATTTAAAAAAAAATTGAGGGTAAAGGTCTGTTGTAAAATGTACGAATGTTGTGTATTTCAATTGTGTACTCTTAAGCTTTAAAATTTGCACACTTTACAATTTGGGTGTAACACTATGACTTCAATGAATAATAAAGTTCTCTAAACGGTAATTTTTGGCTAATGAGTTAATAGCCTAACATATATTTTGGGTTTTTTAGGTCATGAAGGTGGGGATCAAAAAATATTAAACCATAAAAAGAGGGGATCAGACCACCACCAAAGTTAGTGCCGTACTATTACGCTGACTTTCGTATTCGGCGAGGAGGACGATTACTACCTCCTGGTTTGTTTACAAACAGAGAGGTAGACAAAAGACCGTTCCGCTTGTCCAAACACTGAAGTATCAGAAGGATGGTCCACAATAGCGTGATTCACGTAACATGAATGGGATTATAAAAAAGCTGTCAAGTTGAACCATGTGCTTCTTTTGTCCTATTTGCCATCAAGATTTCATATGGAAACAGTTCAGACCCAGAACAGGATCATGTCAGAAATTAATATTTTGTTCTGGGTCTGATTATTCGGACTACACCAAAGTATTTATGAACACTCCCTTTTTTACATTGTAGGCCTACACTGACACTTTATATGACTTCAGATTCGCAGTTTTACAGGTAATTAAGCATGCATAGGATCGCTGTTGAAGTCTGAGCAATGAGTCCATGACTGTGTCCCCTCCACACCTAGGGACATATATTTTAATTTTATGTATAAGTGTAATTTGGCATATGTGTGCAGGGGACCTAAATTGCTTCCACAACCGAGGTGGATGTTGCCTCCTGAGAAGTTGGAATGAAAATGAAGCCCTAAACCATTTGGTGCACATTTTAAAACTGTTATTGCTAATGGTAGAACATACCTCAAAATATTTTAATACATGCTGCACTATAATGTTGTACTTGCTCGAAGTCAAACAACTGATTAAACAATGATTAACCTTAACACTGAACACGTCTTTTTGCTATCGGAAGATAAAGAAGAAATGAAAAAGGAGAGTAGGTGAACAAAGAAGTGACTTGGCACCCCCGAGATTAGAACCTTAGACCCCTCGCATGCCAAGCCCACGATCACCGGCTGGTAGCCACAGGGGTTTCGCTGGCCTGGCCAGCGATTCCCTGAGTATATGGCACTGTTGTGTTATCACATCGCCTGGCATTCAAGTATGCACAGTGGTTATCCTCGTGGTATTTTGTGGTATCTATAGGCATGTTAGGGTTTTAAAAGTGCAGAATATAATTGTAGAAATCATTTCCACCCCTACCTGCTTTGCATACATATATGTAGGTAGTGTATTTGTGACTATGCAGGCCTGTAACGGGGGGGGAGCAGATGCCCCCCATCACCAAAGGCCCAAAGTGTCTTGTAATTCCACCTCAATGCAACCACCCCAAAACACTTGATAAAAATGCCGCCCCCCCCCCCAAATAAATTACACCATCTTGGGGCAACAATAGAAATGGGATCCTTTTGATTGTGAGGTTCCTGTTGAGGCTAATCGCTCGCTCGCCTGTCAGTGCCGCAATACCTTTTTATGCCTCGTCAGAAAGTCATTTTGCGCTTTATTGAAAGCTTGGAACATTTTCTCATGCCGTTGTCTCTTGTGTAAAAATACTTCATGCAAACAGTGCACAAATACTTGATAAGCTGTAGTACATTGACCTGTCATATTTACCTCAAAAATTGCCAAAAATATGTGACAGGAAACTTATAATCAACGTTCAAGGGCTAAAGTGTGTTGCAGCACCCACCCCCATTAAACCATGTGTCCTCAGCAGCAGAACAGGCATGAAAATGTTCAGCGGTTTAGCCGATTTCAGCAGTGGCGTGTGCAGCACATTGAAAGTGGGGCGGGGGCATGTTGTTCAGTTCCCCCGAATGGAGTCGGATTAGGAGTGTAAACGAATTTCCCCGAATGACCAACAAAATTGGGGGGCATGTGCCCTCCCTGCCCCCCCCCATGCGCACGCCACTGGATTTCAGAAAATGGTAAATAAACATGGTTTTCAGGGTTTTTTTTAGCTTTCATGCCTGAGCAGAATCATCTGTATTATAGGTTTGCTTGAATCTCGCTCACTACTAACGTTTCTACTAACGTTTCTACTAACGTTTCTACTGCCTCGGGAGACATCGTTTGGGAGTAAAGGAACCACAACATCCCACCCCACCCCACCCCAACCATGTTTCAATTGGGAACAAGAACTGCCTTTAAAAACAACATGATTGAGTTACACACAACCACACAAATAGAGTTGTAAATGTGCCTAACTTTATAGCTATTCATATCAGAAAGTTAGGCACATTTGTCATTTCCAATTGTTCTAAAATATCTAAGAATGGTTGTTTTTTTATTATTACTAGCGGGTACCCGCGCTTCGCGCGGGTACCCGCTAGATGAGTAAACGGGAGCGGTTAGTAACGGGAGCGGTTAGCATAAACGATGGAAAATGGTAATTATGACAATTGGTATCGATTTAACAGCTCAATTATTAGGGCCTACTCGGTCAGTGATGTGGTACCATTTGTTGCTTCCATTTTGCACACGATTTCCTTTAGCATAATCTTTTGCGTAATTTTTGTACTAAACACCCTTTTGACTTATTTTTTCTTTGTCTTTCCTTTTTTTCTTTCAGTTTCTCTCTCTATCTCTTTCCATTTCTTGCTTTCCCGTAGTGGCGTGCGCCTTTGTTGAAAGGGGGAGGTTGTTCAGTTCCCACGCATGGAGTCTGATTAGGAGTGTGAAGGGGAAATTTTTTGCCCGCGAATCCCCCGAATGACCAACAAAAGTGGGGGGGAATTGCCCGCCTGCCCCCCCCCTTTTTGCGCACACCACTGCTTTCCCGTTATTTCGTTCCATTTCTCTCCTTTTTATTTTCTTGCTTGTTCCCTTTCTTTCTTTCTCTCTGTCTGTCTCTCTCTCTCTCTAGCTCTTTCTTTCTTTCTGTCTCTGTCTGTCTTTTTTTGTCTTTCACATTCTTTCTGTTCGTTTCTCTCACCCTTTCTCTTTCTTGCTTTCTTTCTTTCATTCTTTCTTTTTCTTTCTTTCTTTCTGTCTGTCTGTCTTTCTTTCTTTGTCTTTCTTTCTTTCTGTCTTTCTTTCTGTCTGTCTTTCTGTCGTTGTCTTTCTTTCTTTCTTTCTATCTGTCTTTCTGTCTTTCTTTGTCTTTCTTTCTTTCTTTCTTTCTGTCTGTCTTTCTTTCTTTGTCTTTCTTTCTTTCTGTCTGTCTTTCTTTCTTTCTTTCTTTCTTTCTGTCTTTCTTTCTTTGTCTTTCTTTCTTTCTTTCTTTCTTTCTTTCTTTTCTGTATACATATGTAGGCCTACATGTGGCTTTCTGATTAACCACATATTTGGCCATACTAAAAAGTGCCCATTTTTGTGTTCTTTGTGCGAATTTGTTCCACTTTTGCACGCATGTATGTGGCCGTTTCTTTCTTTCTTTCGTTCTTTCTTTTAAATTTGTTTCTGTTTCATCAAGTAGGCCTATACTACTATAGCAACATTGGGTTTCAAGAAGGTTGAGTTACATATGAGGCGTAACTTCAGGTGGTGGGGTGGGGGAAATGGTAATTATGGCAATTGGTATCGCTCTTTCACCAGCCCAATAACGCGTGTTTGCATATTAGAATTTGACCAAAACACAAATCCATTTTGCGTATTTTTGGTAGGCCATACTTTTTAACTTCTTTCTTTCCATTTGTCACTTCCCTTCCTTTCTTTTTTTTTTTTCTTTCTTTCTTTCTTTCTTTCTTTCTTTCTTTCTTTCTTTCTTTCTTTCTTTCTTTCTTTCTTTCGTTCGTTCTTTGTTTTCTTTGATCTCTTTTCGACACATCCTTCCGTCCTCACATTCTTTCATTCCTACCCTTTCCCACCATTTATTTATTTATTTCTCGCCAGGGCTCCTTGTCATTAAACCTTTCTTTCCTTTCCTTTCTTTCTTTCTTATTTTCCTTCGTTCTCAGTCCTTCTATCTCTCTTTACTTTTGCTCACATCATTTCTTTACTTCTTTCTCATTTTCCCTCTCTGTGTCTTTTTCCTTCTATCTATATCTCTTACGTTAGGTTTTTCTTTCCCTTTCTCCTACTCTGTCTTTCTTCCTCTATAGGCCTACTCAAGTTATAGTCAAACGCATCAAAACTCAAAATTTATTTTCAAATTACAAATTTACATACCTTTAAATCAGTTGCGTGTAGCGTGATATGGACAGGCATGTGCCTCCGACAGATCTGAAAATTTAGAAAATTCCACAGGAAAATTGCCGCAATTTCCCACGAAGACCGCAAAACTGCGGCCATCAATCCCCCCCCCCATGGTCGGTGACCCTCCTCAATATGATAACTACTTAAAATCTTCTAACGGTAATAGCATTTACTGTCGCAATTTTCGTACCGTCTCTGCCATTTTTGGGTCTTGAGGTTGACGCGTCATCGCTCGCTGGGTTGTTATGCGTGTGTGCGTATTAATGTGCGTAGGCCTATAGCATGGCAACGAAATGACGGGCCACCATTGGTTGATCCACCAAATAAATCCAAATAATTATTTGTATTTATTAATTTATCTATCTATCTATCTATGCAATTACCATGCATCTGGAAATGCTAGAACATATTTATTTATCTATTTATTAATTTATTTGTCATCTATAATCTCTGACATGATACCGATGGATCGATCAGTTCCTCTTCAAAGTATCGATTATCGGCAAGTTCCTCTTTAATAGTATAGATTTCTTTTTGAATTTTGACCAACTTCGCCAAAAATATTTGAAATTTGGGCAAAAATCAGGCTTTCTTATGATTTTTTTTTAAATTGAGCTTTTTTTTTTACCATTTTTGGTGCAAATTACTCGTAGTTGGTCATAATTTTAAAAAAAAAATTGGCCCAAGAATTTTTTGTTAACGTTGACCAAAAAAATCTGGATCATATCAAAACCTTTCTATGTGAAAAAGTAACATGTTTTTACCCAAAATAATATTCACTGCACAATGAAAAGCGAGCGTGATCTGGATCAACGCGAGCTCTGTGTGAGTCATGCTAAAAATAGATCGTGAAAAAAACGTAGTCTACGCAAAGTCTACGCTTGGTCACATTACACTATAATGAGAATTATGCTGCACCCATATTGGCTGTGACTAAGACCTGCGGACCTTGCGACGACCCAGCGAGTTATCGAAAGGACTGGAATTGACTTCTGATTAGGGGGTACCCATAGTTTTTTGTATGCGACGAGACCAAACTCAGGTCTATCATAACAATTTTTAGATGACCATTAGGGAAAAGGTCTATACAGTCGATAAACCCGAGGACATTTTTAATAGGGTAGCGCTATTTCGAACAGGGCAGGTTTAACACAAAAACCCAGAAAAACTTGATTGCACGCAGGAAGGAAACCAAATATAGCAAAAAGACGGAATAAATAAAAATTCACGGCAGGTTCGTGGAAGCACCTACAGCTTCAAAAAATTTATTTTAGGGATAAGGAATATCTCATGGTCATATAGACTTGGGCATAAAATTCTGAGTTCACTAGTTCGAAATTGACGGCGATTTAAAGAAAAATTGGGCCATTTTAAACCAGTTTTCTGTTGCGTTTTGAATAGCACAAGTCTGCAGTGGATTCACTGATTCTGAAATGTTACTAAAGGTTTTGATATGACAATGAACAGGTAAAGGTAAAGGTACTTTACTGAAGAGCACCGGTGTGTCCAGGATCTTTTCTTGCGGGGGCCTCAGACTCAGAGGGGCTTTCAGAGTTATGCGGGGGGCTTAATGGCTAAAATCGCCAAAAAACGGGTGATTTTACGTGAATTTTAACAAAGTGCGCCCCCAGGGGGATTCAGCACCCAAAGCCCCGCCTGGACACGCCACTGAAGAGGGCACTCAAGTAAAGTAAGTGGGTGGAGTCAATTAGGCTTGTGTTTCAGGCCTACTTTTGTAATATCGTTACGCCCATGCCTAAAGGAAATACCACACAACACTACAATCAATGGCCGCTGCCATGAATATATCTCGAGTGAAGCCAGGTGAATAAATACATGTATGAAATGTTATATCTATTGGTTTAGTCCATTTCCTGTAGTTTGCAATACTATTTTACATTGGCGACGAATGCGGAAACTGTAACCTACGCTACAACACAATGAACAGGTACGATCTTTAAGCTTACCTATACCATGCAAAGTCCAACAGTGACTACAGTCAAGACAGAGTCAAGAGTGCAGTGACGATCGTCAAATGGAGTGTCAGCTAATATAACTACGACCCTGTACATGAATATCGCCAGAAATCTGTTAGACTATTTATCTGCTTATCTGAATATTGCCATAAGACTGCTTAACACGTATATTTTAAGCACAAAACTGGAGTTAATTGACACTTGAGCTGGATAAATATAAACAATAAATCATGTCATCGTCAATGCCCACCCTACCAGAATTTGATCCACACTCTGATCCTGCCAGCCTATCCATACGCTGGGATAAGTGGGTCAGCCGGTTCAAGACAGCGATGGTAGGTTTCGATATTAACTCAGAAGCTAGACAGCGTTCTCTCATGCTCCATTATGGCGGCGAAGCTCTACACGATATCTTCGACACACTACCAGACACTGGCACCGCAACTGAGCTCAAGCCAGCAATCGATGCGCTTACGAAATATTTCAATCCCAAAAAAAACATAATATACGAGACAATCATGTTTCGGAGAACGACTCAAGACGCCGATGAGAGCGTCGATCAATTCTGCACTCGTCTCGCATAAGTTGGCCATCCACTGTGACTTTGGTGATAGTACTGAAAGAGAACTAAAAACACAAATCATTGCCCATTGCACCTCGGATACCCTCCGTAAAAAAGCACTAGAGAAGGACGTTTCTCTGGAGAAACTCCTTGAATTGGCCAGGACCCTTGAACTCTCCACAACCAGGGCCCTAAATCTCACATCGCCTCCACCTAGCACAGTGGCTAAGGTAATTCAATCCGCCACTGCAGCAAGATATGCTCAACCCCGCAAACCTATGAACTCATCCAACAAACTCTGCTACTTTTGTGGATACGATTACCCACATACAGGTCAATGTCCAGCCCACGGCAAAGAATGCACATCGTGCGGTAAACTTAACCACTTTGCCCGTGCCTGTCAAAGTAGTAAACGGACAGATACAAGATCAAGTAACTTTAAATCTAAAGAACCACAAACAGGAGAGACCAGTAGTAACAGAACACAAACACGGAGAGACCGAGTCAAAGCTCTGAATGATAATACAGGTAAGCGGGTTGATGAGTATGATGATATCCACAACATAAAACAATACAGTTCAGAATCAGATGGCGACAACTTTCATGTGTTTTCTCTCAGCAGCATACATACTGTGAACAACATGCACAATGACCATGATGACATATCAATGACAACAGTCAACATCAACAAAACACCAGTACGCATGTGTATAGATTCAGGCAGCAAATGGAACATAATTGATGAAGTAACATACAGCAACATTAAACATAAGACAGCACATAATATACAGCTTCAAGACACAGACATAGAGTTGACACCATATCGCAGCACTGACCCCATTCCTATCATAGGTGTATTTCAAGCAAGTATTCATACCGGTGAACGAGAACTTGAGGCAGACATATACGTTGTGAAAGGTAAAGCTAACAATCTTCTTGGACAATACACATCAAGAGATCTCAACCTTCTTCACATCAACACAGTACACAACATCAATAATGATATTGCTAAACAATATCCAGAGGTCTTTAACGGAGTAGGAAAGTTGAAGGATGTAACTGTTAAACTCCATATAAATGAGCAAGTACAACCTGTTGCTCAGACACATCGCAAAATTCCTTCCAACTCCGTGACAAGATAGAGAAAAACTGCAAGAACTTCAAGACCAGGACATAACTGAAGATGCCACTGGTCCAACACCATGGGTATCCCCATTAATCGCGGTACCCAAGCCCAAATCACAGGACGACATCAGGCTCTGTGTTGATATGCGTGCTGCGAATAAAGCGGTCATCCGCGAGAGACATGATACACCAACCTTGGATGAAATTGTGGCTGAGTTGAATGGTTCAAAGTACTTTTCAAAACTTGACTTACGATCGGGCTACCATCAACTCGAACTAAGTCCTGAGAGTAGATATATCACTACATTCGCAACTCATGTTGGCCTCAAAGCGTTACAAGCGTTTAAACTTTGGGATATCTTCAGCCAGCGAAGTATTCCAAGGCGCCATCAGACAGAGTTTAGAAGGCATACCGGGGGTGTTGAACATATCTGATGACATACTATTACATGCACCCACACAATCAGAACATGACACCAGACTCACACAACTGCTACAAAGACTAGCAGATAAAGGACTCACACTCAACAGGGAGAAATGTGAATTCAGTAAAACACATCTTGAATTTTTTGGTCTGACCTTTGGGGAACATGGTGTATCCCCAGACCCCAAGAAAGTCGAAGCACTCAAACATGCCCCACCTCCGCAGTCTGCTGCTGAAATCAGTAGCCTACTGGGCATGGCAACCTTCAGTGCAAGGTTTATACCTGACATGGCAACAATTACTGAACCGTTACGCAGACTAATCAACAAGGACACACCCTTCACCTGGACAGGAGAACAAGATGAAGCTCTGCAACAGCTCAAGAACGCCCTCTCTAGTGAGACAGTCATGTCCTATTATGACACAAACAGACACACAGAAATTTGGGTGGATGCCAGCCCAGTAGGACTCGGCGCTATACTGGTTCAGATCGACGAGCATGGTGAGAGGAGAAATGTTTGTTATGTGAGTAGATCCTTGAAACCAACCGAGACCAGATACAGTCAGATAGAGAGGGAAGCCCTTGCCATAGTGTGGGCTGTACAGCGTCTTCATCTCTATGTGTTTGGGAAACCATTCACTGTAATTACAGATCATAAGCCCCTTGTGCCGATCTTCAGCAAACCAAAGATCGACCCATCAGCTAGAATCAAGTCCTGGCTACTGAAGGTTCAAGGTTATGACATGCAAGTTCGGTACAGAAGCGCCGGCAAAGACAATCCTGCAGACTATATGTCTCGCCATCCTGATCCAGCAGGCAAGCCAGGTAGATCGTCAGAAAGAGCTGAAGAATATGTAAACTTTGTCAAGACCAACTCCAAACCACAGGCAATAACACAAGCTGAAATACAAGAAGCAACAAAAAATGACATTGGACTCCAGATTGTCATAAAGCACCATCGTACAAACACAATGCACAAAGTCAAGGACACACACAGGTGTTATTGGAATATAAGAGATGAAATCTCAGTGACAGAAGATGGGACTGTCCTCAAACAAGACAACATCATTGTCCCCGAGTCCCTGACAGATCGTGTTATCCAACTCGCACATCGAGGACACCAGGGAATAACTAAGGCGAAAGCCCTTCTGCGTACCAAAGTGTGGTTTCCCAACATGGCTACCAGAGTCGAACAGAAAATTAAAGAATGCATTCCATGTCAAGCCACGACACCAAAGGTGCAAAGATCCCCACTGCAAATGAGTCCTCTACCAGACTACCCATGGCAGAAAGTAAGCATCGATTTCTGCGGGCCGTTTCAATCAGGTCACTACATTCTAGTGGTTGTGAGCGAATATTAAGCGCTACCCAGCGGTAGAAATTCTGACATCGACATCAGCGAAAGCGACAATACCAAAACTAGATAAGATCTTCGCTGAGCATGGAGTCCCGAAGTTGTCAAAAGTGACAATGGACCCCCATTTCAATCAGATGAGTTCCACAACTTTGCAGAACATCTGAACTTTAAACATAAACGCATCACCCCACTTTGGCCTGAAGCCAATGCGAAGCTGAAAGGTTCATGCGAACACTAAAAAAGCAGCACAGACCTCAGAGACTGATGGTCAACCTTGGCACAGAAATATCTGGACCTTTCTTAGACAGTACCGTGCCACACCACATGCAACCACTGGTATTGCCCCAGCAACAGCACTTAATGGAAGACCTATGCGAACCGCTCTTCCACAAGTCTCAGCTAAACTTCAACCAGTCAACCATTCAAGCACACACAAAGTGATCACACAGAATGATAAGCAAAAAAAAGAGGGATGAAGGAGTATGCAGACAAGCACAGACACACCAAAGAATCTGACATCAAAGTAGGAGACAGGGTACTTGTCAAAAGCCAACAACAAGGGAAATTGATACCATTCTATGACCCCATGCCCTTTACTGTGATGAATAGAAAAGGATCACAAATAACAGCCACAAACAACACTAAAACAATCACAAGAGATGTGTCACACTTCAAGAAAATAGAAAGAAGTAAGGATGCATACAGGAGAGATGACAGGGAAGAGAAGTGTGAGGAAGTGGCATACACAAGTGATGAAGAAGACACACAGGAGATACGGTACCGGTACAAGTACAAAATAACAACAATAAGGCTAGGCGTGAACAACGACGTGATACACGGACACCGGCACGACTAAATGATTACATAACATAATACCATTCACTATATATGCACACAAACTTGAGTCATGTAGTGTATTGGTGAATGAAGAAAAACTAACTGAACCTTGTTACACACATGAATACATGTACTTACATGTAGCAACTGACTGAACTTTTTACACTTAATATTGGTGTGCACCATTTGTTTACACATCAGTGATAGTTGGTTATTATTGGACTTAGACTAGATGCTATTATACAAAGCAACCTGTTGACATTAGACTAGCTGCTGCTATACTAAGCAATATTTCTGTTAAGGGCATGTTGATCATGCCAGCGTTGTTGTTCTCCACATACATGTATACTTCTTACGCATCACAACAGGTGATCTACATTCACATTACATTCATCCATGTTTGCACAAACACTCTCTATTCCATTTCATGCTCATGAACAACGACTCTCTCAAAAAGAAGGAGAGATGTAATATCGTTACGCCCATGCCTAAAGGAAATACCACACAACACTACAATCAATGGTCGCTGCCATGAATATATCTCGAGTGAAGCCAGGTGAATAAATACATGTATGAAATGTTATATCTATTGGTTTAGTCCATTTCCTGTAGTTTGCAATACTATTTTACAACTTTTAATGCTTTTTAAGTGTTTTTTATTGTCAGGTAATGCTTCTTTCCCTTTCAAACTCACTGTACTCTCATTCATCTGGGTATGTTAAAATTAAGGTTTGATTTAAATCTGATCAACCACGACCCAACCATGAACGACCGCATGTTGTATAATATAATTGTCAAAAGTCCAAGTATTCAAGTTCAGAATCAATACATTTAAGGGGGTACTACACACCTGCCCAATTTTGTGCCTATTTTTGCATTTTTCTCAAAAATTATAGCGCACTGGGGACAAGTAAGATATTTATATTATAGGGGCAAGGACTACAACTACTGCACTGGAAATTTTATTTCAGCACAGACAGTTGTGGAGTTACAGTCAAAAATGAGGGAAAACCAATACTTGATCAATAAATCAATAACTACTTGCTTTGAGTTGCTGAATTTTCAGTAAAGTAGTTGTAGTTCTTGCCCCTATACTATACATATCTTACTTGTCACCAATGTGCTATAATTTTTGAGAAAAATGTAAAAATAGGCAAAAACTTGGCCAGGGGTGTAGTACCCCCTTAAGAAATCTAAGAGAATCAATTAACTTGTTGATTCAGCCACTTGGAGAATTGGAATTGTGAAAATTAATTTTGCAGGAATTATTTGATTCTTGCAAAGTCTGTTTGCTGGAGATTTAAAATTATGTGAAAATCAACTTTGATTCATACAAATTTACAAAACCTGTTTTGTTGTTTGCAAGAATTGTTCTCAGATTCTTGCTCAAATTTAAAGCAATTTGCATAAAGGATAGATTTCTATTTCAGTGTTTGTTTTCCGACCATTGTCTCCTTTTCATTTCGAGCCAAACAAAGAAAACTGCTATTTCATTCCAGCACATATCATATTTGGTCAGTACAAAATAATTTTATTTCGGCAATAAATTTTCAGTTATGCTCAATTCAGCCATTTGCTGGCCTAACATGTATACCACGTTGTTTTCTTAATGTTATTTTAAAACCGTAATGTGTGATTGTCTCGCCTGATAAGGCAGCAGACTATGTAATCACTTTTCCGTGTGTATTTGTGTATGTGTGTGACAACCTAAATGCAGAATCCAGGGAAGAGGGGTACTCAATTAGTGTACACATGCGCGACCAGACAATTTCAAAACATGCCCTAAACAAGATTGCTCTTTTGTGCAAAAAACACCCCTAAACAAGAATTCAGAATGGGTTTTGTAACAAATTTTACCTGCTAAAAGGATTTTATCTGAAAAGGTACTATAAATTTACATAGGCACGTAGCCAGCCAGAATTTTTTTGTGGGGACGGATTTTCCAAGTACAAACCTTTTCAAGATAAATCTTCATTCTTACCAATAGTAGACCATTATCCCCTCTGCAATTTGTTTTGGCCCAATTTTGCTCATATTTATAGACAAATTAGACCTTTTGCATATTTGTAGGGGTACATCGTCCCTTGACCGGCTAGGGGCCTCCCCTTACAGGGTTTAAAAAAAGAAAATTAGAATATTTCTCTTTTTTTTTTGTGATGGTCTTGATGCAACTCAAAAACATAAACTTTACAAAACGCACTTTAGGTACACTAAAATGATACCTAAATGCCAGGAACGTAACTGGCTTTCTTGGTCGGGGGGATCCAAATTTCATTGGCAGAGATGAAAAAGTATCCCGGTTGCATCATTTTGACCCAGAATTTTCAGTAGGCATTATACATTTTTTTAGAGAGAATGTACATTTAAAGTATTCAAGCTTTATTGGGAAAATGTGTGCAATTTTGTTGCATTTTAGAATATACTGTGCAATGATTGGGATGAAATTTGGTGGAAATGGGCTCCTTGCCCTTTTATTTTCCTTTGCCTTCCCATTTTTCTCTTTTTGTCAGAGGGCAGTTTTCTCTTTCATTTTTTTTTATCAGAGGGGCACTTTTCTCTTTTATTTTTTGTCAGGGGCGCACTCTACCCCCTGCCCCCACTGGCTACACTACTGCTAAATGTACCAACTAGAAGTTCAAAAACAACCCTTTGCTGAAAACAGAGGAGGAGGCTTACGCATCATTCACTGTAACATGGAAACATTCAAACATTACAACTAGCGCAAGAGATCAAATTAATGATGCTTTTAAGCATCATTAATAACGATTAAAATTGTTATTCTTAATACATGTATATCAATATACAGGGGAAAGAAGAATTACGCATCGCACACTAGCACATTTAAACATGAATTTACAAATGGAAACATAACATGCATAGGCATTTATGCCAGAGAAAAAACTCCGGACATACCTGCCTGTGCGGGGACTTGAACCCCAGACCTCTCACTTGTCGGACGAGCGCTCTAACCACTGAGCTACACAGACTGTCCCTGATAAACAGGACTCTAGTCTGGTACTTATGGATATGAGCAGTCAAGGGTGAACAGTACAAACAACACATTACACACCAGTGTACGAGATCAATTAATGATGCTTACCGGCCAGCCTAATATAATCATACAAACAGAGGAAGAGGCTTACGCATCATACACTGGAACATGGAAACATTCAAACATTACAACTAGCGCACGAGATCAAATTAATGATGCTTAATCAGGGACAGTCTGTGTAGCTCAGTGGTTAGAGCGTTCGCCCGACAAGCGAGAGGTCTGGGGTTCTAGTCCCCGCACAGGCAGGTATTTTTTCTCTGGCATATCTGCCTATGCATGTTATGTTTCCATTTGTAAACCTTTGCTGAAACATGAAATGGTAAATGTTACTAGTTTACTTACTAACTGACTAACCATTTGGTCTGAAATGGACATATCTCTAAATGCCACAAAGGTATGACCCCATGAGTGGTGTCATATGAAAGAGAAAAACATAAAATATATAATAAAAATATTTCCACACCCGGGGGTGCCACTCATAATGAGTCCCAGGTCAATATTCATATGGGTCCTTTTCATATCTCAAAATGCCAAGAAGGTATAACCCCCCCGAGTGGTGTCAAATGAAAGAGAAAAAAGTGAAGAATATAATAAAAATAATTTCCCCACCGGGGGTGACACTCCTAATAAGATCTGGGTCAATATTCATATTTTGGGTCCTTTTCATATCTCAAAATGCCAAGATGGTATGATCCCTGAGTGGTGTCAAATGAAAGAGAATAAAGTAAAAAATATAATAAAAATCATTTCCCCACCGGGGGTGACACTCCTCATAAGACCTGGGTCAACATTCATGTTTTGGATCCTTAAAATGCCAAGAAGGTATGATCCCCCAAATGGTGTCAAATGAAAGAGAAAGAAGTAAAGAATGTATTACAATCATTTTGACACTCAGAAAACCAGGGTCAATATTTCTATTTTGGGTCCTTTTCAAAATCCGAAGAAGCTATGACCCGCCAATCCAAATAATTTCCCTACCGGGGGTGCTACTCTTCATAAGACTCTGGTAAATATTCCTATTTTGGGTCTCTATCTTGAAATGCCAAGAAGGTGTGACCCCCGGGTGACAGTGGTATACCCCCGGGTATACCACAATATACTGCCGAAGCCACATGGTTCAGCTATGGTGCAGTAACCGCTCTAGTTCTAGATACAATCATTTTGACCCCCTAAACGTGATTTAGGTTGATTTTCTGAAAATGGACCTTGTTTCATGTTTTTCTGGTCATGCATGTGTACATTGTGAAACTTGAGTGGCCCCGGGAGCAGAATACTTTGCAAGCAGGTACCACTAAATATGTTAAACAGAGCCCTGGTCTGCAGAGAGCATGTCCTGGAAATGATGTAATGAACGGATACAAACAAGTTCTTAAAAGAAAATAGGCTTAACCAGATAGTTAAACACCTGTTATAATTTTTGTTTTTTCAGTTTGACTCAAAGCCATCAAAGGGTAAAAACGCAAAGGTAAGGAAGGAGCTTTTCAAACGGAAAACAGATATGATTGCTGCCGGCTCAAACACAAAGATGAGGAAGGAGCCAGTGAAACGGAAAACAGATATGATAGCCACCGGCTCAAGACAAGATGTGATAGCTGCCGGCTCAAGACAAGGTGCGACAGCTGCCGGCTCAAGACAAGTTGCGAAAGCTGCCGGCTCAAGACAAGATGTGATAACTGCCAGCTTAAGACAAGATGTGAGGGCTGTCAACCCAAGACAAAATGCGATTGCTGTCAACCCAAGACAAGATGTGAGAGCTATCAGCCCAAGACAAGATGTGAGAGCTGTTGGCTCAAGACAAGATGTGATAGCTGTCAGCCCAAGACAAGATGTGATAGCTGTCAGCCCAAGACAAGATGTGATAGCTGTCAGCCTAAGACAAGATGTGATAGCTGTCAGCCCAAGACAAGATGTGATAGCTGTCAGCCCAAGACAAGATGTGATAGCTGTCAGCCCAAGACAAGATGTGAGAGCTGTCAGCCCAAGACAAGATGTGATAGCTGTCAGCCTAAGACAAGATGTGATAGCTGTCAGCCCAAGACAAGATGTGATAGTTGTCAGCCCAAGACAAGATGTGATAGCTGTCAGCCCAAGACAAGATGTGATAGCTGTCAGCCCAAGACAAGATGTGATAGCTGTCAGCCCAAGACAAGATGTGATAGTTGTCAGCCCAAGACAAGATGTGAGAGCTGTTGGCTCAAGACATGATGTGATAGAGGTATTGTAAATTTGTAATTGTATCCAAAACTTGTACTTAGAAACATTAGAATTGAAACAAAATAGTCAATTTGAGAAAGAAATGAACTTACTTACATTTATCAGATATGGTAAAAAATGAAAAAGTTGATGTAATCACTCCTCCCTTCGCCATATACATAAATTCGACCAGCCCCATTTCCCTAATATGAAATTTAAAAAAAAAGAAAGGAAAATTCAGTTTGGCAGAGGTGGGCCTTAAATCCACGCCGCAGCTGGCCGCTATCATGGATACACTACACTTCCAGCGCCTTAGACCAGTCGCCCACCTGACCTACTGATGGCAAACTTGATATTTGAACATAATGCAATTTCAATAGGGCCTATACCGTGTGACAGAAAACTTTCATATTTTTGGAATTTTATCTGCTTAAAAACACTAATGTGTATTATAGCGCTAAAACTGTTGATAGCTGTGTGCTTCTACATATATATGACGATACATGGCCCTCCGACATGCACAATACATGCATCAGTGCAATGTATAGGGAGCCTACCATTTTTCTTGTATCTAGACAGGTTTTTTTTTCATTTATTTCCATTTCCCACATAGAACCCCTAAGTTTATTTCAGAAAATAAAAGATTAGATTACCATAAAAATGAAATGGTAATCTTTGGCAGGGTTCTATGTATTTTTTACATAGATTTTTCACAATCTTTTCAATATTCATTTTCACTAAATTCAAAAAATATTTTGGCGTATATAAAATTGAAATAAAATTCTCTGATTCCTAAACTACATCAACTGTACCATAATTGGGTATCACAAATCATTATATGTGTACATCCATATCAAAACGATGCACTTGTCGGTTTACATGTGTCTCATTTCACATAACAGCTAGGAATAAATACCAGACTCATCTCAAGTGGAGGTTACTTCAAACCATCCCTGAAGTCACATGGTTAAGGAGTGTTATCTGTATTCATAAACCATGTGACTTGGAGATGATTTGAGGTGATCTCCACCAGAGGTGAGTCTGGTATTCATTCTTAGCTATTATTTAAAAACAGACTCATGTAGCAGCCGACAAGTGCATCGTTTTGATATGGATGTACACATAGATATGATGTGCAATTAATATTTATATATTCTTTTATACATAGTATGCTTCAGTTTTTACATTAAAAATATTTCATTGAAAACCCTCCCACTCGGCGATTTCAAAAAGGGAATCGGGCTTCCTTACCATGTGCAATAAATTAGCATTAAAATCAAGTTGGTTTTGAACACATTCTAGAAACTCATACAGTATGGCGTGCGCTGCTGTGGATTTAAATCAAGCAACCCTGTTGTTGAGTTCCCTGAAGACTCAGATGATGATGAAGAATGCAATGATGATGATTACAGTCTTGAAGAGGGTGCAGCTGGTCCAAGCCGTAAAAGGAGCCGCCCTAATGATGTTGATGTTGAGGGTTTAAGTGAGCAAATGCAAAGACTTACGCTTCAAGAGAGGCAGATAAAGGTGAAGATCATTGCTTGTGTTTGGAATAATATCACTAATCTAATATAAGAAGAAAATAGGCCTAAACCAGGTGGCACCTTTTTATGTTCATTTTTCAGATCAACTCAAACATGCCTTCCAAGGTAGAACAAGAGGCCACAAAGAAGGCACTTTTGAAATTGAAAACACGTGTGGAATTGCACCGTATGGTCGCTGCAGATTCAGTAGTACAGCATAAGGTAAGGAGTGTTTAGCTTCTGACATTTTTTTATTGTTTTTTTTTCAACAGAATAATAATTTTGTGCATTTTAAGCCAAAATAATGAAGGTGAACATGGTAAACTATCAAATATTCATACACTCCTAGATAGTGAGAACCAATCAGAGCAAACGTTAGTAAATTACTAGTCGTGCATAAATATTGTATAATTGCACTGGGTAGTACATGCAGTACTTTTGGACGCGTTCATTTTTCTTGCGAGAGTATATATTTATTATTTGCTTGTATTTTCCAACATTTTCAGGGACAATTTTGTTATAAAAATAGCAAAAATTGTCTCTAAAAAATGTTGGAAAATACGAACAAATATAAATGCATCAACCCGCAAGGAAATGAATCAATCCTACGCGATGCGAATGCGTGCGAAAGCACTACGCGGAGTACGCGCCCGTGTATATACAATATTAATGCACTCCGCATATATTTCTAACGGTTTTTCTGATTGGCTATGTGGTTGGTTCTAAGAGTGTATGAAATTGATTTAGTAGGCTTATGTTCGATTCGGACCCCACATGCGATGCTTTTAAAGCATCACGCGACGTCGCACGATTCTGCAATGTTTTAAAAGCATATGGCGTCTGCATCTCCTTGGTAATTCTGCTGACCTTGATTTTCCAGCAGCCAATCACAACCATGCAGCGCGATGCGATAAAGTCGAACAAAATCCAACTCCATCTCAGACCAAAATTTCCACCGTGCGAATCGGAGTCTGAATCGGACTTTACACTAGCTTATCCAAAATAATCATTTAAAAATGATTTTTCATTTAAAAAAATCCAACTCTCGGTGAAGGCAGGTCCCCCCAGACATATCCCTGCATTGTGCAAGTGCAATGCTGGGTGGTAGAAGGCCTACGGTAGAAGGCCTACGCGATGGCAGGGCAATGGCGGCTTCCATGGTTTTATTACTTTTATCATAGAGTGACACTTCCCAATCTGTTCTTCCCTGATAACAAGTTAACTTACTTCCAATCCCTTTATACAGCAAGTGAAAATTGAAGTGGCAAGTCTGTTACGAAAGCGGCAACAGATAGAAAACCTCCTTGAGAATTTTCCTGCGTCTTTCAAAGAGGCAAAGCAATACTTGGCACAGGCAACCACGAGAAGATTGGCACACAGACGACAAAGATTGGCCAGAAGCAAACGTAGAAGATTAGCAAACAGAAACCAAAGACAACAAGATACAGAAAACAATCGCGATGTCATATTTCTATGTCATATTAAGAGCGAACCCGCTGAGCTTGTTGACTTACGTTCCCCAGCACTGCTGCGGACCAGGAACATATAGCCAGCCTAGATGATGTGGACAGCAGGATTGGAACCACTTCTCCATCAACTTGATAAGCCCATCTTAATTTTATAGTTTGTCTCAAAGCCCCTGCGCATATTAGCAAAATTGTCCGCTTTTTGCGTGTTATTCCCGCTGGATTAGGTACATTTCAGTTTTTTCCGCTGTTTAATTTTTTTTTCTAAATCCACATCACAAAAATATCAGGTCTGACATCTCCAGATGTCAAAATAGCCTAAATTGTAAATTTCAATAAATTCTTCATCAATGAAACCTCCTTGACAGATAAAAAGGTAATCTATTTTTGTCAAAAAAAACTCGCACTGCAGATAAAGTAGAAAAAAAATACTAAAAATAAATGCATTCCGCATTATTTTTTCAACTTGGGAAGGGCTTTGAGACAAACTATTAAATTTGATGGCCTAAAGATATAATGTAAAAGATTATTGTTTATTTGTGTGACAAGCTCCATCAGTGCTATGGTAATAGTATCTATATTGTATGATGTGAACAATGAACATTTGGACTTTTGGAAAGCTATTGATTTTCTAAGTGTTATTGCCTTATTTATTTCATCTTATTTGTAAACAAATTATGTAAGAGAAATAATTTGAAAATATATTTTTTTAGACATTGTTCGCAGAAATGGAATGTTTCATATTCTATCTAATTGGCACACCAGTCCTTCATAATCATCAAAAATGTAACTGTATCAGCACAATTCAAAACTGGAAAATTTTATTCTTTAAACCCAAACAATGCGTCCGAGGCAGTAAAAACATAAATAATGGATGAGGTGCAGGCGAACCCATTATTTATATGTTTTTACTGCTGAGGAAACATTATTTCGGTGTAAAGAATAATGCTGCACCCTTTATTTCTATTCTATTACCACAAAATAGTGTGATTTAAAGAGAAAATATAATTTTTCCCCAAATATTTTAGGTTCACTTCAAGGTTGAGCGCGTTTGCGTCCTGACGGCGCATATCGCGGAAATATTATACATGTAACCAGGTGTAATGCTATGTGTAGAATATGTTACGGTGCTTGACCCATTATTGCGACCCATTATTTTGATTAATGAGTTGTGAGGGTAATAGAATTAGATAAAAAGGTACATTGAAAAGGGGCGCTTAGAAAATGGTCACTTCAATTGCATTTGTGCTTGTTAGGGAAGGTGTACTAATTAGGATGAATATTGTACATGCTTTGCAGGAAACAAATTAATTGTTATTTATTTAGCCTAAAAGGTTTTCATAATAATTATGAGCTTTTCATAAGATTTGGATGGACCAAACAGAGTTTGGGCCTAGATCTGATTTCATGGCATCTTCATGATCACTTTGTAAAATATGTGCCCAAAAGGGGGTTGTGATTGTAAATATTTTGTATGTAAATTATTAGGTTCTGCTTGTAATTGGCGGGCCTTATGACATCATAGATTGATATCAATATATTTTTTTAGAGAATTGTTTTGTGACATCTCGCCAAAAGCATCACAGATTATTAATTGAAAGTCCTATATTGTCTGCTTTCTTTAACATGCGAAATATAAGATCAGACAGGTCAAATATATCACTCTTAATGTCGGTCTACTTTTCGGTGTAGTGATAAAAGCCTATCAATTCCTGCCGATTATGAGCTGATCAAACTATATATATGTCACTGTTATATTTGTTCTTATAAGTGCCTTCCCATGATTAGCCATGCTAGACCTAAATATTATCAGCTGCAAGTTGTCTCTATATACACACCACCCATAGTACATTTATACCATGGATAGAACTAGAAATTTCTGAATGAAATCACAGAAAATTCTGTATGGGATTAGAGAAGATTTCACTTTTGACAATTTAATTCTTTTATGGGTGTCATTTTTGTTTATTTGATATTAATTGACATTTCTTAGTAAACATAATGTAATGATCAGGTCACTAAATAGGTCAAATACAAACTGTATCAAAATGATTGGTACCCATCAATTTTCAATGAAAATGGATCAGCCTGACACATCAAAATTCAACATAAGATCCAAATAATTTGTAGATTGATTGTAAAGCAAGTCATAAACTTTACATTCTGGAGCAGGGATGTAGCTACAGTGGGCGGTGGTGGGCGGCAGACCCACCACTCAGCTGCAGTTTTAGCATTGGAGCCCACCACTCATAGTCCGAAATTTACAAATTTTGTTGAATTAGTCAAGAATTTGCTATTTTTTGACAAATTGCCAAATATGCAAGATTTTCATCAAATGCCACCCAGCGCTAAAAATGTGCTGGCTACAACCCTGTTCTGGAGTATCCAACATTATATTTGGAAGAGACAAGCATTTCAAGAAACATCAACATTGATGGGTACCAATCATTTTGATACACCCTGTATCACACCAAAACATAGCAGTTGGAAATCCACATTGATAGATAAAGAAATTGACCTTTTTGGTAAATCCCATAAGCCTTTGCGAGTACACCTGAGATGTCATCATTTGACGTCACGCCGACTTGCAATGTGCAGTAACGATGTTCAATAAACGATCGGCGCAGATCAGCGTGATGTCAAATGACAACATCTCAGGTGTACTCGCAAAGGCTTATGGGATTTAATGAAAAGGTCAA
The DNA here is from genome assembly GCF_039555335.1 of Amphiura filiformis. NCBI lineage: Eukaryota > Metazoa > Echinodermata > Ophiuroidea > Amphilepidida > Amphiuridae > Amphiura > Amphiura filiformis. The sequence continues at coordinate 64,389,074 of NC_092643.1, forward strand.
TTGTGTATGACAATAGAGAAAATGATGTAGAATGCAACATATATTTGATTATTTGTCACATAAAGCCAAATAAAAGAGGTTCATATCAGGAGCAATTAGAAAAAGGCACAGCATTTTGCACTTTTTTTAGTAAAAAGGGCTTTGCCAAATTTTCTTATTTGTTTCTTAATTTTTAACAAAAGAAATCAACATATGCACACAAAATGTGCTAATTTCAAAAGCTACAAGTGCAGTCTCCTGAGAAAAACTCTTTTTTTATTTGTCCTAAAAATCAGCAGTTCTTTAACTTGGTAGGAAATCATAAGTGAACATTTTTTGAAGATAACTTAACTGATATAATAATTCAGATATGTAGTCCAATAAAACTACTCACAGTGTAGTGTGGATGTTTTAAAGCCTTCCGAACTCCTTCTACACCAGAGTGAGTACTGTTTTACTGCTGAACGAGTAGCGGAGTATGAAATGAGGTTTTTCTGTGTGTATGTAATGGTGACAGTAGGCTAGCGTTCACCAAGTCATTCAAAGTGAGGACAAGATATAGTTTCCCACATTCAAAGTGAGGACATCTTGGCATAGCGAGGACACAAAATCCCAGTCCTCGCTTTGTGAATAGGTGCACTGGATGACACTCTTTCTGTAGGGGGTATGGGTGATTTCCTCTCTTTGAATGTGCTATTCAGAGATGTCCTTGCTGTGAAAAATGTCCTCACTTTAAATGTGTGAAACTCACTCTTGTCCTTGCTTTGAATGCCAGGACAGACGCCCTTTTATACTTATACACACGCTTATACACACATCCTCTCTTTGAAGGGGTGCGCACATAGGGAATAGTGTATGTTTGCATAGACCATGAAGACATGGATGGTCATCTGTGGCATATCCTTTAAAGCTGGTCTCGCCTGAACACAAAGACAACATAGTGTTCAAACAACACAACTCTCGTCCACTCAATTGCATGATCAGTTGCAAACCAATGGAATTTGGCATACCAGAGCCTTGATAATGCAAGTTTAAAGTTCATTCAATGTCAGAATTACAGTTAGAGAAATTGCAGTGGTGAATAGGCCTATAGGCCTATGTATTTATTTTTGCAATTAACTTTTGTATTTACCATCTTGTCAACTATAATTGTTTTGCAAAAACTGATTTTATATTGCAGTTGTATTGTGTCAGAGACAAACAGCGTGTTTATACTGAGCACCTTGCATTACCACGCTTTCCCCCCTTTTAATCCTCTCACCTTCATTGGGTCGTTTCTACTGCTGCACTGTAAATGTAGGGTAACGATTCACTACCCACGTATTTAGTGGGGAGAGTGGAAGTCCAAAAAGTAGTTTTTGTGACCTTCAAGGTCAGATTTTGAATATTCACACTGTACTGTAGACTAACTTATGGTGCCACCAAGGCCTTGCCGTTTAGATTTTAAAGGCGAGTGGTTAATCACTCAATTGCTAGCGTGATGCTAGGCGAGTGGTCGAATTTTCACAAATACCATATATAGAGTTTCGATTGTAAAACAGTATTTATGGGTTTATGTTGAAATGTGTGTGAAGCGCGCAAAAATTTGTGACTTTCTCCGCTTGGAGGGGGAACAGAATCAATTAAATGCTGAATTGGCTGATTCGATGACTGATTTTGGGGGATTCGCAGCGAGTGATATTTAGTGCCTATGGCAAGTGGAAAATCGCTCACTAGGAATCGAGTTTGGGTGAGCGGTGGCGATCGCTCGCCTCAAATGGCAAGGCCTGGTCACCTGCAAAATTGTCACCTAAACTGTTTCTACTGCGAACGTTACTGCATATTCACCACTATTAACTGAATTTAACCACCTCAATTGACAGATTCACTCGTATTACCGCACATTCACCTTCACTCGATCTGTTTCTGCTGGGGCTGTTACTGTGTATTCCTCGCATGAGTCGCATCACCCCGAATTCACTTGAATTCTCCCGCAACCGTTTGCTCAGTAGAAACACGCTATAAAAAATTTCCCTTTAAAAGGGAAAGCCAGCCTCAATGTAGGAGAGGTCTTGTAATTTATAGTTTTGGTCAATGTGAAAGGCATTTTTAGGATCACGCTTACATCCATGTTACATGATAGTCCACCAAACCATCAACGATGAGAACATGTACACTGAAACAGCAGAAAACATTAATTCCTAATCTCATGTCAACTCTTTATTTTTTGTTTGTTGTTGTTTGTTTTGTTGTTTTTTGTTGTTGTTTTTTTGTCTTTTCAGCTTTTAGGATCCAGATGACCATCCATGTCTTTGTGGTCTATGAAGCTCTATGATATGTGTGACAAAAATGTCAACCCTGTATTAGGTAGCCAAACATTTCCTCTTCAACCCCTTGGCTGATCTAACCCAAATTGAGTATAACTTCATAAATGTATTGAGGATGTCTAAGGTCACATGTACGAGGCAAAGGTAAACTTGGGAAAAAGGTCAACCCTGCATTAATAAGCTGTTCAATAGGAGTGGCCGACTGCCTCAGATTTTATGTTGTAGGGATTTTTTTAAGCTGTATAAAATTAAAAACAGCAGTTTTGGGCCAAAATTGATTTATTTTGACCACTTAATAAAAAACACAAATGAGATTTTTTTCCAGATTTTTCAAGCTGTTGATTTTTCAGGGTCATTTTGCCTCTTCCAGAAAAGAAAAAACCCAACCCTACTTTGCCCATAGAGCAGATTTTGTTGCCATCTGCAATAATGAACTTATTTAGTAATTTACTTGTTTTGCCATGTTTTGGTGTGATGGGTCACATTATGTACTTTGTTATTATTACATGTAGAATAGATGTTATGTTTCTCTAAATTATGTGCACAAAAGCTACTTCAACTTCCATACAAATTATGGTACAATTTCATGAAGTAAATTCTACGTTAAAATGCACTTACAAATGTAATTTTGTAGTATATTCCACAGTATTATGATAATATCCTGTTTTGTGGGCACCGCCAGTCCGCCATCATTGTATTTGAACCAGGAGACAAACTTTCGATTTTGCTCTGATTTGTAAGATCTTTATTTGCCTCTAATAAATGCCTTATTTTGAAAAATTGCACGCCCTGGGCATTTATTACAGAAAATACAGTAATTAATATGAGACCCAATCAAATATAATGGACTATTCCATTTAAAAACCACACACCCCTTAGCCATTTCAATTCCAATAAGTTTTCGTCCATAGTGGAAAATCTTGGAATTAAAATAAAAAAGGATAATAAATGGTACAAAATAATAGTCCCCATGGATTGCATATCAGCATCATATTCCACAGGGGGTGTGTGAATTTTTAATGGAACAGCCCAATTGCAAGCTATCTGATCAAACAAAACCTGAAATCAGAAACTTGAAAATGCCCAGTGTTTTTGCTAGCCTCATATGCTCATAATTTTTGTTTTGGGCAGAGATTTGCTCCTGGGACAGACAAAATTGATGCATGTCACATGCTGTTATAATTATAGTTATTGAAAAATTGTATTGAAATTTAAAGTAGATGAGCTTTACAAAACAAGGCTGTATTGCAAAATATGCTTGAAGTGATATTAGCATTGGGCTGTAAAAGTCTGAGTTTATAATTGTGTAAAACTGCATGGAATTAGCATAGCACAGAAATCTTCTATTGAAACATTATATAGTTAATTCTGCAAACTGCTTAATCCTCATGGAGTGTTTACAACTTATGATATAATCACAGAATTAGAGAAGGCAAACCGGGACTTGACCACCATCTTGATACAGGCATGGAGCAAAAATTGGGGGTATTCGGTTTCCCTCGGAATGCGCACGAGACAGTTGTTGTTATGCAAGCGCGACATGGATGATGGCCGCATTTGAAAGACCCACTTGATTCGATCCGCATGTGAGTACCAAGACGCTTCAGATGAGACACAGAATTGTTTTGTTGTTCGTCTTCGCGCACCGTCTGCAAGGACCTGAATACCCCCAATTTTCTCCCCATATCTGACAGCGCGATTGTATGTGGTGGTATAGAGAGTTCCGGTTCTCCTTCTCTAATTCTGTGGATATAATACACCAAGGATACACCTGTTTCAAAGGCCAAATTTGAATGGGCAATTTCATTCATTTAACTGTGTAAACCCCTTATTGGGTATCAGGGGACTTGACATTGACAAGGGGGTATCATCCTTGAACATCGACTTTCAAAAGGCACACTAAACACATAAAAGCATTAATCTATCTGAAATTTCAACCCTAATCAAATATGGCAAATGTCATATCTACATTTCTATACCCTTAACAAATATTAGCAATATCCATAATCCTTCCCCAAAAGTAAGTAAATTATCAATTTCCTCACCGCCAAACTAGTAATTTTGGACACAAATCCTAGATTATACAACTGGAAACATTCAAACAAAGGTCATCTTTTTTCTCGAAGGAATAGTATATTGAGCAAGGAGTACCTTTTTTCTCAAATTTGCTTGTTTTAGATACTCTATCCATATTACATACATAGCTAGTGCTTTGATCTGGCAAATAATCCTTTTTACATGAATTTTTGTTCAGGGATGATACCTGGAGTGAGTATGTAAATATATACCAAATGACCAGAAATTGTCTTGTAATTTCACATTTTGTTGTAATCATCATGTTCTCTATACAGTTAACTATTAAATTTTTGAAATACAATGATCATGAACGATAATGGTAATTTTTATTTCGAGTCCTACTTCTATGAACGTATGATTTAGGTTTCCCTTGATTTTCATGTCCAATCAGCAACCTCCTCCAGTTTTCTTACTCCACATGGGAGATTTTCTGTAAAATGCTTGTTTCATGGGTAATGCAGGGTTGAGATTTTAGTCACAGACATACCCCAACTCACACACATGCATACAGACTGCTCAATTGTGACCTCCTCCCATGAAATCAGTGTAAAGTTGCTAGTTGTGAGCTCCAAGACGTTTTAATTGTTGAGTTGCTGTTCTTTGTTTGAAGACACCTGTATAGTCAGTGGTATATCATTTATGATTTGGGACATTATGCTGTACTCTATTCAATATTGTTTTCAGAACACCAACTCAAAAGTTGGAACGTCTCAAAACTCCCAACTTGCAACTTTATAATAAACTAGATTTCGCGGTTCTCGGGTTGGGTGGTTCTTGTGACTATCTCTAATTACCCAACACCCGTTACCCATTATAGGCCTACTTGCCCTGACCTTTTCAACTACTATGATATCGTCTCTAGTTTTGTAGCTGTGATGCTTACTTGGCTGTAATCTGGAAACCCATCGTTCGCCTCTTCTCCTGCTACCACATATGAGGGCCCCCAAATACCCCGAAATTAGTATCTGGATGTAGGCTGTTACAAAACATGATAAAGTAATAAAATCAATCGGGATAAATGTGAACGCAATTGGGGTGATATAACGGGTTACAGGTTAGGGTTTAACTACGGAAAAAAACATTGCTGCCCGGAAATAGTCATGTTCTGCTACTAATAGGCCTCTGCAGTGTGCCGTTTTGAAATAATATGTTGAAAATAGGCCTATTGATCCGATGAGATGCACCTGCATAACCACACTGTAATGCTTTCCGATGCTACTTTTCGCCCGTCGGTACTCCAGCACTACGTGATAGCGCCGCGATACGCACATGAGCCATGCGCCGCGATAAGCAGCAGCGGACAGAGGGACGGACGGACACGCCATAATTAGTATTAAGATAATAATAATAAATTATAAATACTCATTTTGTGGGAGAAGGTCACATTTCATAGTCCCGTAAAATAATTTTAAAACAGTGTTCTTGTTTGGTTTGGTGCAGACATGATCGGCCATCATTATCAGGTGATGCTGAGACTTGACTGCTTGTGGTTAGTCTGTGGTGCAGACACTCCCCAAAGCCTTGGGCTGGACCCAAGGCTTTGCCCTGCTTCTGAAAGCCCCAGTCAGTAATCAGGCCGTAGCCAGCCCCCTGAGTTAGGGGGTTCGTTTTTGCAGATTATGTTAACTGATGAGTAATGGCCGCGTAGCATTTCTGATGTGCCCCCCTCAGAAATGGGAGAATTTTGAAAAATGAAGTCCCAATTGAAGGCATTTGGTGCACCATTTTTACACTATTATCAGAAATATATGGTTTCAATTTATTATTGCAAAGAGGCAAATTAGCACGGTTAAAATAAGAAAAAGTTGCAAATGAGGCACCGGGGGTGTCTGAGCTTAGGGGATGTGCCCCCTCAGAATTTGATTTATTTTGAAAAGTGAAGTCCCAATTAAAGGCGGTGCACCATTTTTACCTTATATAGGCCTATGGTTTCAATATATATAGCAAAGAGGCAAATTAGCGCAATTAAAACAAGAAAAAGTTGAAAATCAGGCGCAGGGGTGTCTGAGCTGAGAATTTGAACTATTTTGAAAAATGTAGTCCCAATTGAAGGCATTTGGTGCACCATTTTTACATCAACTTATGGGCTCAATATATTACAGCAAAGATGCAAATTAGCGCAGTTAAAACAAGAAAAAGTTGCAAATCAGGCGCAGGGGGTGTCTGATGAGGGGGATGTGCCCCCTGAGAATGGGAAGAATTTTGAAAAATGAAGTCCCAATAGAAGGCATTTGGTGCATCATTTTTACATTATTATCATGAATATATGGATATATTATATCAATTATTTTCTTATTTTCCTATGTTATATCACTACCTTCATCTATGAACTAAGCTTTCTCGGTTATCGTTTTTTTCCACACCAAATAATTTTTTTTTAAATCTTCAAATCTAGATGAGACAAAGAGCCAAATAATTACTCTGCTATATTTATCAAGTCATCATTTATATTTTCCATAATAGGCCTACATAAACTGGGCGATGGGGGATTTTTCAAATCATCCCGTTAATCTGATCCTAAAATCAACAGGAAAAATTTGCACGAAGCGTGCGGAAAATAACAATATTTGTGCTAAAATGGCCATTTCAACCACATTTCCCATGTTCTCCTCTTTTGTGTCAAAATTTTAGGGGGTTTGATCGAACACCCCCTGGATACGGGCCTGGCTAATGGCTTGCAATAGTTAAAGGCACCCTCACTGATTTGCATCAGAAAATCTTAAAATTATCACTTAATATCATATTTTTGAATTTTTGAATTATTACAGGTTTGACAACATACATAAAGTGTGTAAATTAGACATGGAAAACTACAATACTATAGACATCCTTCACTTTTTAGCTATCCTTACAAATTTAAAATAATTTTTTCTTTGCATGAATCACTGATAGCGCCTTTAATATGAAAATCAGGTCCCTGTCTTTAGCATTGATACATAGATCTGTTTGAGTTTTAATCTTTGAACAGGTCTATGAAACAGAAAAAATGACTCACAAGTCCAAAATTGTAAACTTCATTGAGGTTGAAAACACGATTTATTTTCCCAAGCACAAGTTATTGTGTACAATAATTGTAAGTTGTTACAACATCAAGTATATTCAATACAATTATTTAGCAACTTCAGGTAGCCACATTTCATGGTACAACAGATTATATAATGTAGGATATCACTGATTATTTGTTGCATTACTTCTACTCCCCATTCCAGAAATATACAGCACTAATTTTTTTGAGATAAGAAAAATATTATCCTGTTTTGCCAAATGAAACATAGCTAAATCCTAATCATTCAGTTAGTTCTAATTGGCAATAAAAGTTAAATTGAACTATTTGGCCAAATTTATGAATTAAGGTCCAAACACCATGCATTTTTAGGGTGTTTTTCACATGCTGTGACAATCTAATATGTCTAATTTCAATTAGAGCAAAAATTTGGAATATATTCAATATTTTGATTAATAATAATAATAATAATAATACATGGGATTTATAAAGCGCCCTACGATGTAAAAACAGCCTCAAGGCGCTGCACAGAATCTTAAAAACTACATACACTAATACAATATCAACTAGGGCCTACATGCTGAACAAAATAGTATACATGAAAAATAAGCATGATAAACTCATTATACACACCATAATATACTAAAACATAAAATAATGTACAAGTTACACAATCAATAAAATACCGTAAGCTTGACCAGCAAACTACTGGTATATAAAATTAGTCTACACTCTGAAGACACAAGTTTAAAAAGTAGCAAAATGAATAAGATTAAAAAAACGCTTTTAAAAAGGCAGTATTTGCACAAACCACATGCCACCTTATTTCACACTTCTAAAAACAATATAATTCAGAACCTTGCAGAAATGAAATTGCACAACTGAAATGAGATGAGCGATCATATTGTCTAACAAGATACATTGAAAAGATGAGTTTTGAGTCCTTTTTGAAAGAGTTTATGTTTGATACTGAACGAAGCTTGAAAGGCAACTTGTTCCATACCTTTGGTGCAGCTGCGGCAAATGATCTTTCGCCCGTAGAACTTGGTTTTACACTTCTTTGGAGAGCGTGTACAAAGGAGAGCTTGTGAAGCCGATCGTAGAGTCCGCTGTGGCTTATACTCCTCAATAAGATCGCTAATATATCTAGGAGCCAACCCGTGCAATGCCTTATAGGTAAGCAATGCAATCTTGTATACAATCCGCTGTTGCACGGGAAGCCAATGGAGGGCTCTAAGAACAGGCTTCATGTGCTCATCCTTTCTGCACTTGGTAACGAGGCGCGCCGCAGTGTTCTGCACTCTCTGTAACTTTGCGATTTCATTTTCTTGAAGTCCGTACAAAACAGCATTACATGAGTCTAAACGCGAGGATACAAATGCATGTACCAACCTCTCCACAGATGACTTGTCAAGATAGCGGCGCAGCTTTCCAATACGGTAGATTGCAAAAGAGGCTGCACGGACAACACTCTTAACATGGTCTTTCATGTCCATAGATGAATTGAAGATGACGCCGAGATTCCTTGCGACCCGCGATACCTCAATTTCAGATGTATCAATGGTGAGTTTGGGAAAGGATGGAGTTTTCACAAATTTTGAACTTATGTGAACCACCTCAGTTTTTGAGTCATTCAAGACAAGCCTGTTTCTGATTGTCCATGCTTTGATGTCGCGAAGACAGAGTTCTAGTCTCGGGATGGCGAAATTGCGTTCACTTGGGTGAAGAAGCATGTACAGCTGCGTATCATCAGCATATGTCATGAAGTTGATGTTATGGGCGTTAATAACATCACCGATGGGGGCTGAGAACAGAGTAAACAAAAGGGGACCATTGACCGAGCCTTGAGGGACCCCGTCATTAAGGTCGAGACTGTCCGATAATTCTCCATTGATAACAACCGACTGAGATCTGTTTTGAAGATATGACTCATACCATTTCAGTGCCGTTCCTGTTATGCCGTTGCTTAGACTTGTTCCAAATCTTTGATTTTTGTGACTTGATTGTCAGAAAACATGCTGAAAATGCATGTTTTTGGCTCTTTTTTCAAGAAATTGGTAAAATTTAATGATTTTTTTCTTTTATCTCCAAATAGTACTAATTGAATGATTAGGATTGAGCTATGTTTCATTTGACAGAACTTGACAGAATCCTTCAAAATTAGTGCTGTTTTGGGGGAATTGGGAGTAGCACCATCTTAACTTGGCTTTTGAGTGTTCAATTCATACATCAAAACAGAGTGACACTATTTGTTTTTAAAATACGAGGGGCAGTCAATAAGTTCGTAGAACAAGGTACTTGAAAGAGTACTAGCCAAATTATTTCTATCTCACTTTTGAACATGGTCATTGCCTTAATGCACCCATCTCAATTTTTCTTGAAACATTCTATGTCATCTAAATGGAAGTCTTCTGATTGCTCCATGGGCCATTCTTCACTGAAGGCTCACCAGCATTGAGCACCATCAAACCTGATATTATGAAGGTAGGACTTAAAATTCTAAAATATGTTTCGCTATCTGGGGGTCATGCCTAGACCACAATATGGTTGTTTTGGTTATCTGACCTCTCTGTCGTGAATGGCAGCTTGACAAACTGAGAATAATGCACAGGACACAATCCCAGAACAGGCCCATTCCTACCATCAACCTTCTCCACTTGATGGCTTGCCTCAAATTTCCTATCAAAATTGTATGATATGTGCATATTATTATACTTTCATTTGGCAAATGATCTGTCATCAAGACTCTCCCTGAATCTCAGAAAGCAGGGATGAAGACCTTGACCTATGTGACCGAGTGATGATCTTCTTAGGGGTGGGAGATCCAGGTGCTTCCACTGAATGGACTCATAATTCTAATGATTAATGTATGTCGTATCACCTTTAGCTAAATACATAAGAAACTTGTGTTGGTCCTCATTCTAGGTGTATAGCAGGTGCGGACCCGATTAAGTCAACTTGCATCATTTTTTTGCATGAAGATTCACAGACCTTCATCTAGAAGGCACCCTGGAATACCCAAATGTTAATTGATTTTATTTTAAACACTTTCATCAGAGTTGTTATACTTTGTGGCTATCTCATCTTTCTTGTTTGGTTCTTTATTTATTACCAATGTCACTGTACCAGCCCGTATGTCATCAATGGTGACGTCAGCAAGTGTTTTGGACCTTGGATGATCTTCAAGGACGCTCATTCCATTCTTGAACTCTAAGAACTATTTTGTTGCTGTTGAATATCAAGCACTTCGTTACCATTTACAGCAACTGTACATTGTTAAATTTCATTTGAGTTTTCACCACCGTTCGGAGGAATTTCCATGATGACCCTGTATTCAATTCTGGTAGTACCTGTGAATTCATGGAGGCAGGCTGCCTCTGAAGAGTGTCCTGCCCATATACAGTGATGCAAAAATCTAATATCTATGCAGTAATGTTGTGAAGGAACAAGCTTTCAAATGAGACCAAACTCAATACCGTGCGACAAAGTAGCATACCGAGTTCTACAAACTTTTTTTACTCTATTTAATCATTAACCTATTTATGAAAAACAGAATGGTAGAGGCAAAATAACTAATTCTTGATCATGAGAGGATGAACCTTCTGCATCAACATACTTTTCATACAACAACACGATCGCGTGACCAACATGACCGAACCTTGACCTTGTCTAGCAACGACTGTGCGATTGGTCAATTCTCAAAAGCTCTGTTTGCACTGTAAGCGCTGGTCTTTGCGTAGTGCGCTTGATGCAAATAAAGTGTGACAGGTACTAGTAGTTCATGCCCTTCTCCTAATATCAGGGTGTTTATCAATGCCCTATATCTGCTGCTGACATCTACTGCTGATATCAGGTGGTTCTGCAGATGAACTACCTGATATCAGCAGTAGATAAGGGCATTGATGAACTATCAGGTAGTTCATCAATGCCATTTATGTACTGCTGATATCAGGTAGTTCGTAAAAGCCCTTTATCTACTGCTGATATCAGGTAGTTCATCAATGCCATTGATCTACTGCTGATATCAGGTAGTTTATTAATGTCATTTATCTACTGCTGACATCAGGTAGTTCATCAATACCCATTATCTACTGCTGATATCAGGTAGTTCATCAATGCCTTTTATCTACTGCTGATATCAGGTAGTTCATCAATGCAAATTATCTACTGCTGATATCAGGTAGTTCATCGATGTCATTTATCTACTGCTGATATGAGGTAGTTCATCAATGCCATTTATCTACTGCTGATATCAGGTAGTTCATCAATGCCCATTATCTACTGCTGATATCAGGTAGTTCATCACTGCCCTTTATCTACTGCTGATATCAGGTAGTTAATCAATGCCCTATATCTACTGCTGATATCAGGTAGTTAATCAATGCCCATAATCTACTGCGGATATCAGGTAGTTCATCAATGCCCATTATCTACTGCTGATATCAGGTAGTTTATCAATGCCATTTATCTACTGCTGATATGAAGTAGTTCATCAATACCATTTATCTACTGCTGTTATCAGGTAGTTCATCAATACCATTTATCTACTGCTGTTGTCAGGTAGTTCATCAATGCCCATAATCTACTGTGGGTATCAGGTATAGTTCATCAATGCACTATTTTCTACTGCTGATATCAGATAGTTTATCACTGCCCTTTATCTACTGCTGATATCAGGTAGTTCATCAATGCCATTGATCTACTGCTGATATCAGGTAGTTCATCAATGCCATGTATCTACTGCTGATATCAGGTAGTTAATCAATACCTTTTATCTACTGTTGATATCAGGTAGTTCATTAATGCCCATTATCTACTGCTGATATCAGGTAGTTCATCAATGCCCTATATCTACTGCTGATATCAGGTAGTTCACCAATGCCCTATATCTAATGCTGATATCAGGTAGTTAATCAATGCCCATTATCTACTGCTGATATCAGGTAGTTCACCAATGCCCTATATCTACTGCTGATATCAGGTAGTTAATCAATGCCCATTATTTACTGCTGATATCAGGTAGTTCATCAATGCCATTTATCTACTGCTGATATCAGGTAGTTAATCAATGCCCATTATCTACTGCTGATATCAGGTATTCATCAATGCCATTTATCTACTGCTGATAGCAGGTGTTCATCAATGTCATTTATCTACTGTTGATATCAGGTAGTTCATCAATGCCCTATATCTACTGCTGATAGCAGGTAGTTCATCAATGCCCTATATCTACTGATGATATCAGGCAGTTCATCAATGCTCTATATCTGCTGATATCAGGTAGTTCATCAATGCCCTATATCTCCTGCTGATATCAGGTAGTTAATCAATACCCATTATCTACTGCTGATATCAGGTAGTTCATCAATGCCCTTTATCTACTGCTGATATCAGGTAGTTCACCAATGCCATTTATCTACTGCTGATATCAGGTAGTCAATCAATGCCCATTATCTACTGCTGATATCAGGTAGTTCATCAATGCCATTTATCTACTGCTGATATCAGGTAGTTAATCAATGCCCATTATCTACTGCTGATATCAGGTATTCATCAATGCCATTTATCTACTGCTGATATCAGGTAGTTCATCAATGCCCATTATCTACTGCTGATATCAGGTATTCATCAATGCCCATTATCTACTGCTGATATCAGGTAGTTCATCAATGCCCTTTATCTACTGCTGATATCAGGTAGTTCACCAATGCCTTATATCTACTGCTGATATCAGGTAGTTAATCAATGCCCATTATCTACTGCTGATATCAGGTGTTCATCAATGCCATTTATCTACTGCTGATATCAGGTGTTCATCAATGCCCATTATCTACTGCTGATATCAGGTATTCATCAATGCCATTTATCTACTGCTGATATCAGGTATTCATCAATGCCCTATATCTACTGCTGATAGCAGGTAGTTCATCAATGCCCTTTATCTACTGCATGCTGATATCAGGTGTTCATCAATGCCCTTTATCTACTGCATGCTGATATCAGGTGTTCATCAATGCCCTATATCTACTGCTGATATCAGGTAGTTAATCAATGCCCATTATCTACTGCTGATATCAGGTGTTCATCAATGCCATTTATCTACTGCTGATATCAGGTATTCATCAATGCCCTATATCTACTGCTGATAGCAGGTAGTTCATCAATGCCCTTTATCTACTGCATGCTGATATCAGGTAGTTCATCAATGCCCTTTATCTACTGCATGCTGATATCAGGTGTTCATCAATGCCCATTATACTGCAAAGCCTCGTTGAATGGAACAATCCATATTTCACCTCATGAAAATATTCTTAGCATTGAACTCATAAACATTCAATATTTGTATATTGTTGAGATCCTATGTAATTCACATGTTGCACTCCTAATTTAGCAGGGTTTGTGGTTCTTGTTTTTGCTTTGTTGAATCCAAGTTTGAAAACCTCAAGACCTACCAAATTGCAACATTTGAATTCCTTGGCAGGTTTACTCTACATATCAAAAGGTTTTGCTACAAAATGATTCTCTTATAAATGGATCTATGCACAGTTTCCACCTCAATATACCTGAGTAAACAAATTTGTCCAAGCAAACTTTGCCTAGCAATACCTTGTCTCTACACAGTCTGTGTTTACACTACATGGTTGAGTGCATAGCATCACAAAAGCTGTATGAGCTTCTAGCTGGTGACTAGTGGAATATATGGCATCTGTGCTTTGTTTTGATCAAAACCCTGAATTTTCCCTTCATACAATCAGAAAAGTTTTATTATTGAACGAAAGCTAACACTTCCCGCTAAAACACTCAACAGATGATGCAATTCAATGTTTATAGCAAGGCGAATCTGGTAAATCTGTTGAAAACGGCCTACTCATGCACAATTTTTGACCAAGATGTAGGTTTTAAAAGTCAAAACACCTGTTGATCCTTGCAATATTTTGCAAATTTTATTGTCCATATACAAGATTCATTTCAATGAGCAATGGCCAATTCTCTTTAAGGCCAGAGTAATGGAAGACACATTCATCCACGCCCGAATTTGAGATTTCTTGATATTTATCAACACTAAGATGTATTCTTTCACTTGAAACTGAATACAACTTGCTAATATTTACTCGTATTTTTGCTTGATTTATTTCACTCTTTTCAACTCTTAAAAGTCACATGGCTCAAGACAGCTTAGTAAATTGGCGGGAAATAATGAGTCAGAAATGTGCTAATGCAAAATATTGTGATTACGTGTGCGATTCGCGTCACGTGACGCGGCGCAACTCTGCGCGTATGTCCAACACAGTAAAGGCGCATTCAGTATGTTGTAAACGCCAGCAAATGTGGTGTAAACAAAACAAAAATTTGCAGTCAAAATGCCACTTAGATTTGTAAATTATTTTGCATTTCGGCGCACTAAAAGCAGACATTATAGATTCATTGGTGCAAAAAGATGCATATTTAGACCATGCACCAGATACAGCTTTTACAAGCATGAAAGTCTTACCGTTTAAAAATATAAGGACGTTTTGTGCATAATGTTGACATTTTTTAAAACTAAAACATCGATTTCTCAGAGTTCACTTTTGACAATATTGCACGATTTTTGTGACAAGATAACTCGAAAAATATTCAAGCAAAAGGTAAACTTTTTGCACTAGTCTTTAGAGTACATCAAAGTCTAGGGAAGGTTTTCTCATTTTTTCAAAATATTTGTTTTTAACAAAAATATACACCATTACGTGCAATTAATAGAGTGACAAAATTGCTTTTTTCACATGTTTTTTTCAATATTTCGAAAAGAGACGAATTTCAAAAAAATAAAAAAAACCTTCCCTAAGTTCATATCTCTTCTTCATGAAAAGCTAACTGATTTTTTTTTTTTTTTTTTTTTTCTAAGTTGGTACAAAAAAATTGTTATAAAAAAGTGAATTTTTGTGATTTTTTTGAGGCAAATTTACGTCACCATCAGATTCCTTGGCTCATTTCCTTTCCAAAAATGTATAGTTTTATATACTTTGGACATACAATTAAGAAATAATGATGCTCGAAAAGGTCCATGTTCTCTCCCATTACTCTGGCCTTAAATTGCAAATCTTGTGCAAAAAGTTACTATTTGTCATACGGTTGTAAAATCAATGAAAAATGTCTTTGGTTAAAGAGTGCTTAGATATTGATATGACACAGGAAAGATATCTTACACTTCCCATAATGCATTTCTCCCATTTCAATTTTCTGTAATGATTTGCTATCCATGGTTACATGGGTTGTTATTGAGGAAATGTGTCTTAAGGGGTACTACACCCCTGGCCAATTTTGTGCCTATTTTTGCATTTTTCTCAAAAATTATAGCGCATTGGTGACAAGTAAGATATTTATATTATAGGAGCAAGGACTGCAACTACTGCACTGAAAATTCAGCAACTTAAGGCAAGTAGTTATTGATTTATTGATCAAATATTGGTTTTCCCTCATTTTTGACTGTAACTCCACAACTGTTGTCTGTGCTGAAATAACATT
Source organism: Amphiura filiformis (assembly GCF_039555335.1). Classification (NCBI taxonomy): domain Eukaryota; kingdom Metazoa; phylum Echinodermata; class Ophiuroidea; order Amphilepidida; family Amphiuridae; genus Amphiura; species Amphiura filiformis. Next base: position 64,404,944 of record NC_092643.1, read on the forward strand.
TCCAGTGCAGTAGTTGTAGTCCTTGCCCCTATAATATACATATCTTACTTGTCACCAATGCTCTATAATTTTGAGAAAATGCAAAAATAGGCACAAAATTGGGCAGGGTGTAGTACCCCTCTTAATTAATGGACTGAGTACATTCAAATCTTGGAAAATATGTTTATTTCTTGATTATCGACCCATGTTTAAAACCAGTCTATTCTCAACATGAAAACAAAGGGAACCTGTATAAAGTAATGGGAGTGAATCCTATTACAAAGGATTCTGGGAAGGATAAGATATCGTTTCTGATGCTAACACACACAAAGCTGTTTTACCCATTTTGCTCCCAAAAATTGTCAAAACACTTTCAAGAAGTGCTGTAAACAACCAATTTCTGTAATTGGCATTCGTCTGATGGGTCACTTGAATATAAAAATGTTTGCATCCACGTCAATCAAAACTGAAACAGGGGCTGGATTTTGAATGTACAGTTTCCTCCATTTAGGGTATGTTTAAGGGTTTGTTAACATGCATGGGTAATAGCACTTCTATATGTGACATGATCAAGAGGAATGAGTCGGATGTCGCTAATATTGTTTTAGAGATATTGGCAAAAACAGTGTTCAAATTCTTTTGTTTTATATTGTTTTCAGCCATTGATAAATTGCTCATAACTTGGTAACCAGATGTCCGATTTTGACGGGGTTTGCATCAAAATGTAGCATTTATAAACTGCCAGAAAATGATGTAAAAAACTTCTAATTGAAAATTGCCGACATGTGACTCATTCCCCTTGATCATGTCACATATTTGAGTGACCCCCAGGTCTATGTCTTCATTTGACTTTATCCATTATGATGTCTGCCACTGTCTGGTGTTCCTTTAAACGGGGATATGGTCCACTGTGACGGTCATTAAAGCAACTGTACCACTGCATAGGCCTATCTATAAACAAAAAAACAAAGAAAATGTTAGAGTTGTGCTTTAGACCCAGTACCAACATGGATGCTGAAAAGCAATCGTCAACCTTTTGTGCCTATAATAACAAAGATCATCAACAAGTCCATTTCTACTGGTGTTTTTCCTGATACTTTGAAGCATGCTGTTTTGAATCCTCTTATTAAATATCTCTTAACCCAGATGAACTCAAGAACTATCGTCTCGTGGCTAACATCAAGTTTTTATCAAAGTTGATTGAGAAGCGTGTGGTTAATAATATCAGTACTCATATGCTCAAATTTAACCTTGTGATGAGTTTCAATCAGCATATTGCACTTCACGAAGTACAGAGACAGCACTTCTCAAAGTGAAAGATGAAATCATGAGATTTATTCACAACCAAAGAGGAGTTTTCCTTGTAATGTTAGATTTAAGTGCCGCCTTCGACACTGTAAATCATGAAATCCTTTTTAACAGGTTGGAGAGCGAGATTGGACTTACAGGAACAGCCTTAAAGTGGTTTAAATCTTACTTCACAGGTCGAACAATGCGTGTTTTGATAAATGGAGAATATTCTGCTGTTTGTCACATGGAATATGGGCTCCCGCAAGGCTCGATTGTTGGACCTAAATCATTCACAATATACACCATTCCCATTGGCAGAATCATCAAAATTCACAATTTATCTTATCATATATATGCTGATGACATTCAAATTTGGACCAGCTTTATTCCTTCGGATTTAACATCTATTCAGTCAGCCCTGGCGGTACTTGAGCAGTGTATCAGTGAAGTTAGAACTTGGATGGCCGAAAATATGTTAAAACTGAATAGTGATAAAACTGAATTTTTTGTTGCAACTTCTCCCCATTTTAAGAAATCTATGCCTGCAGTTCATCTTCAGATTGGTAGTGATATCATTTCTCCATCCAAGACAATACGTAACCTTGGTATCATTTTTGATGATGTGATGTCAATGTCTGAACATGTAACATCTTTGTCATGCAGTGTGAATTACCACTTACGTAATATCACTCGTATTCGCCGGTTTATGGACTTGGAAACATCCAGCAATATTGTTCGTTCACTTGTTTTATCTAGGTTGGACTATGGAAACGCTCTTTTGCTTGGAATAAACACCTCTCAGATTAACAGAATACAAAGACTTCAAAATTGGGCTGCCAAATTAGTTTTTTGTGCTAGAAAACGCGATCATGCTACACCATATTTGCAAAAACTTCACTGGCTTCCAGTAAAGGACCGTATCATTTTCAAAATATTGCTCTATGTTTTCAAAAGCTTGAATGGACTGGCACCAGATTATTTATCATCTTGTCTCACATTGTACAGTCAATCTCGTTCTGGACTTCGCTCATCATCAGATATCACACGTCTCACAGAGCCCACATTATCTCACAAATCTCTCAACTCTGCCGCTGATAAATGTTTTTTTCGTCGCAGCACCAGGTTTATGGAATAAATTACCCATCAGTAACTGCACTTCTAGCTCATTACACAGTTTTAAAAAAGGTCTCAAAACACATCTCTTTCAATAGTAACTTTTTCACTCAGATTGTTGATTATTTCTTTGCTTGTAAATATTATGTTGTTGTTGTATTTTTATGCACTGTGGTCTAAATGAAATAGCGCAATATAAAAGCCCAGTGTATGTATGTATGTATGTATATGATAACTACATAGTTTTATCTGCCTTCTCCCCATCTCCGGGAAATTTTCTCCAAAGTGGGAAATACTAATTTGTATTCTCTCAATGCTGAATTTTTTTATAAAATGTCTGAAATGTTTGCTAAATACTCCATTCATTAGACAAGGTGATGTTTAAGAATTTGAAAAAGAAGAAGACATTTTATCATAATAATACTGTTGTATCATTTTGAATTAAAAAAAACTCACATTGCACTAGATGCAATTATTCAAACCAAAGGGGGAGTGTGGGGGAGGGGTGGAGCTGTGCCCCCCGAAATGATGATCTGTCGGCACATCGGATTCAGACAGCACATCAGAAGAAAGTGATAATGACCATGCTAAGAAAAGCCAGCAGACTCTGACTCCACAGATTTTGCTCAAAATACCACACCAATTGTAAAGAAAAGTGATGACCCATCATCACCATCAGATGCTAGTTCAGAAGAAGAAGATAGCAAAACAAAAGAAACCAGTACCAACAAAAAGCACCTGTTTTAAATGGTAGAACCTCAAGCTCAATGAAGAAAAGTACATCCAGTCAATGGCAAGGCAGGATCCAGCGATAGCAACAGCAAAAGTTCTGACAGCGAATATGAGAAGGCAACCGAAAACAAACCTGCTCATGAATCACATGACCTTAAGGGATCCAAAATGAGCGTTTATTGCGTTTCGACAGTATTTTTTATGGGACACGAGAGCACCTCAGACCTATCGAATTGCATTCTGAATACGAAGCATGTCTTTCTGATATCAAATAATTTTCATTTTGTTAAAATCACAATATAATACAAATTTTATGACAAATTATAAAAATTTGATATTTTTCAAATTTTTGATATATAACAGTCCTCGAAGTAAATTATATAAATCTAATGATATATTCTTAAAGTGTATGTAGCAGGGAGGAAAAGCCGACGGTCAATTGAAAATTTTGACCTTTCATATTGAAGATATGGATTTTTTCCCAAAAAGTCCTAATTTTTTTTGGTGTTTTGGGAAAAAATCCATATCTTCAATCTGAAAAGGTCAAAATTTTCAATTGATCGTCGACTTTTCATCCCACCACTACATACACTTTAAGTATAAATCATCAGATTTATAAAGTTTACTTCAAGTACTGTTAAATATCAAAAATATCAATTTTAATGATTTGCCATAAAATGTGTATTAAATTGCGAATTTCAAAAATCAAAATTATTTGATATCAGAATGACATTCTTCGTATTCAGAATGCAATTCGATATATCTGATGTGCTCTAATGTCCCAAAATAAATACTGTCCAAACGTTCATACCCCAGCCCTTAATTGTGAATGTCAATAGTCTGATTGTTTTAAGGGACTATAGCGAATTAGACCCGCAGGTTTTTGCGGGTCGGACGATCAAGCTAGACGAATACATAATCGGGCCGTGTTCTTTACATCATCGTCCCCTGGAATCACTGAAGATTGAAAAGGTCACATTCATAAACCAGACAATTCAAGAGATGAGCGTCACGACCGCCCACCGTGAGAATCGATCTTGTAAATTGCCGGTACTCGATGCTATTGTTATAATTGGTAATAACTTCTAGTCCAGTTAAGCGCTTCACAGACTCTGAGTATTAGACGTACAATATTGTATGTAACATATCTACGTTATTTAATCTATTGCCATTCTATTTCCAGTCATGTTTAAGTTCTAACGAATGCTTGATGACGAAAAATCGATAATATGTTACATATATTATCTAGCAGAAATATATTATCGATTTTATGTCATCAAACATTCGTTAGAACTTAAACATTACTGGAAATAGAATGGCAATACATTAAATAACGTAGATATGTTACATACAATATTTTACGTACAATAAAAAGTCTGCATACTGCTTTACGATCAATGTAATCGATGACCCAACTAATTGACCACTTGAACAAAGCACTTGAAATTGGTCACCGCAAATTGCTGTTTGAATGCACGATCGATCTCGAGGTCATGTTTCTCCGTCCAGGTCTTTGAATTTCATCGGGTAGCTAAGCTTGTTTCGTCCCGGGTCGTCCCAGGCAGCTCTATCGGGTCTAAAACGCAACTCTCCCTAACTGTTGACTTTCAAATCACAACCAGAAAACATGCTACCACAGGCAAAGAGTGAGATGTCACAACTGTAATGTTCTCAGTCACAACTTCACAAGTCTCGTCATTGCAGAAACACAAATTGGCTAACAGTTTTTGCCACAAATATTTTGAGGCAACATAACAAAAAAAAATAAAGTTTTCGAAAGGTAGATATAAATATCTAAGAAATGCTTTTTTGGGTTTTTTTTTAAATTTTGACCGACTTCACCAAAAATGGTTGAAATTTTGGTGATAATCATTTGCTTTTATGATTTTTTTTTTACAAAATTGAATATTTTTGCAACAATTTTTGGTGAAAAGTTTTGTCATGGAAATTTCAAACTAATATTCATCGAATGTGGTATCGCAACACAACATAATATTGTTTGTGGCTTGTCAACACTGCACTGCAAATATATCCTAATATATTGCAAAGACGCGCAATTTCACATCTGTATTTATTTTTTTGATTTCATTGATAAAAACTTGAATGACCGCCCTCTTTTGATGGAAGGCATCCTGATTGCAGTGAATCAGAGTAGCCTCTTCACAGACAGATGGTGGATGTTCATTTATTTTATCCTAGGCCATTTCAGGACAGATGCGCATGCGTAATTTGACGAAACTTGCTTTAAAATTCTTCCTAAATTTATTTTATTGGTATTTAGTCTTTTATTTCTTTTTCACAGGGAACTTTTGTTCATTTCGGCCAAGATCTACTTTTGGCAAACCCATGGATTTATTCATTTGGGGAGTTAAAGGTCTTTAACTTTTAGCCAATCAGCAGGGCTTAAAACAGCTCTAATTATTCATGTGGTCCAGCGGCCAAATGATGGCCCTCAAAAAGGCTGCACGTCCAGCGGCCAATGAGATACATTTTTTTGGGCTTTTATGATTGATGAAAATTCGAGAAAACCTTTTTTGGGGCAAACATTTTGTTTTGGAGGAGTTTGTGACAAGGAGTGTTTTTAAACAAAGTTCCTGTTTTAATTTCAACAGTTAAGTGTCAAAGCATAGGTATATGAGTTAAAAAGGGTATTGAACCTTTTGTAGGCCACCTCCGGGTGTTGGAAATATTTTCATGAGTCAGCATGACTCTTATTCATCTTTGGATATTTGAATTGTCTGTATTTTACTCGCCAAGAATAATAAAAGCAGGAGACCGAATTTTTACACACGTGAACCACATTTATTAAAGAAAGGTGTGCCTCGCAACCTTTGCCAACCTTATACAATTGTCTTGATTAGAGGAGTGAGATAAATGTGAGAATAAATAAAACTCCAACTTTAGGATCACGAAATCATGACCATCGTCACATGATGTAACTATTTCATAAGAGATTTCATATTTAATAAAACCCCTTTCATTCACTCCCCTTCTAATGCATGGTAATCTTTGAAAAGTTCTGATGATCAACTTCTGACTTTATTGGAAAGTTAATTTAGGCCTGTTTTTAAAGTTCGGCAATTTTAGCGCTTACCACAAAGTTAGGCAAATTTGATATTTACCATAAAGTTAGGCAATTTAAGCTTTTGCTTCGATCCTGTTAATCTTGATCAGTGTCATAAAGTTAGGCATTTTTGGCTCTTGCCTCTTAAAAATAACAAAGCAACGCGTACTTCATTTAAATGCATGTATCCTTTTATGACATCCTGGTACGGTGTACAAATTTTACCAGATGTCTCTTTTTGGACATAAAAATTCCCCCTTTGACCATTGTCACATGATGTAACTATTTCATATTTAATAAAACCCCTTTCATTCACTCCCCTTCTTATCCATGGTAATCTCTGAAAAGTTCTGATGATCAACTTCTGACTCCTTTTATTGGAAAGTTAATTAAGGCCTGTTTTTAAAGTTAGGCAATTTTAGCGCTTACCTTTTAAGTTAGGCAAATTTGATATTTACCATAAAGTTAGGCAATTTAAGCTTTTGCTTCCTGTTAATCTTGATCAGTGTCATAAAGTTAGGCATTTTTGGCTCTTGCCTCTTAAAAATAACAAAGCAATGCATACTTCATTTAAATGCATGTATCCTTTTATGACATCCTGGTATGGTGTACGAATTTTACCGGATGTCTCTTTTTGGACATAAAAATTCCCCCTTTTTCTATTTTTGCTTTCAAATTACTACCTATTCATACCAGTCATTTAAATATTAATTCTGCTTCATAGCCCAGGGGGGACTTATGTAATGAAAGTTGTAAGCATCCGCGTGAATTGACTTTCAAAAATGACCCCAAGCAAGGATGTCAAAATTTTGGCAAACTAACCCTAAACAAGGATTTTACTCAAATAAAAACACCCTAAGCGAGGAATTGGTTTGAAATTTTCCCCTAAACAAGGAGATACATTAAAAAAACACCCAAAGCGAGAAATTTACCCCTAAACAAGGATAAACATTGCGCGTGTCGGTATGAGTGTCATTCTGTGATAATGGTCGGCTATTCAAGGCCCTGTTGAAGTCAGCTCGAATTTTTTTAATCTGGCATGTAAAATTGCTCAGAAACCACTCTTTTGTGCCTAATAACTTGACAAATATGTCACCACTAATGGCCATGAATTGGGTAATTTTAAAAACTACCATATAAGCGAGGATCGTTCTTTAAAGAACACCCCTTCTTCCATTAAAATGAGTGTTTTGAGACCCTAATCGCAGATCCGCGTGGATCCTAAAGATGGAAAGCAGACAAACAACCTGTGGACCCACAATAATGCCAGGTACCAATATCGTGCATAGGTAAAACTGCACTTAAATCCCGTGCGTTGATACTCAACCATTTGAGGTAAGCACGTATATGGAAGGAAGGTGATCGTTGTTGATGAGTATTTTAAGCAGCAAGAGACTTCTCGAAGGCAAACAAGTAACTCACCAAGTTATTAAGTAGGCCTACTTCTGCCATCTTAGCATATCAAAGTTGTTTATACTAGCATCCAGGCCATTGAAGCTGTCACATAACTGTAGAAACTCTGGGTTGCCCAAGTATTGTTTACTGGTTTCAACAGATATCTGAAAAATAAAAATTTAATAATCAAACTTTTAACTCACTTTTAATAATCAAACCCCAGGGAGGGGTTCTTAGTAGTGTATGTGTGTGAGTGTTGGGGGGAAGGGGTTCTTAGTGGAAATGAGGACCGGCATGTGAGGCAAAGTGCCAAATTTACATCGATTTTTTATCAAAATTTGCAAACATTTTGTAACAATTGGTATAATTTCAGGTCTGTGTTTCATCAAATTTGGTTTAAAGGTGGGTAGTTTTTTGGAGTCCCAGCTGCACATGCCCATCCAAACTGAAGTTGAGACCCCACTGGAATCAAGCAGCTGACGGTGGCCGACATTATTCATGTGGCAACAGCCAATAGCGTAAACAAAACAGACAATATGACGGCAACACTGCCTGGACGTTGGACGCCCGTGACGAGGTGCTTTTTTAGCTCTATTGGCCCTGTTACAGAAAAAAAAAATGCACAAAATACATTTCTCAGTGCAATGTAAACATTTTCACATGAAAATAAATATTTTTGGATTCAAAATGAATGTGAAGAAAAAAAATTATTATAGCCGGGAGTGGGAATCGATCTCGAGACCCTCTGCGTGGGAGTTGAGATTCTTACCGCTAGACCACGCAATCATTGATACATGATGGGAGACATTTTTAGTATCATAAACATATTGTGTGTTATTCATACAAAACATTAAAAAAACAGTACTTACAATGAGGTTCACTGTCGAACCTCAATGGATTTAGACTGATAAAATAGTGCTTAATAACATGCATACACTTTTGGAATTATTTGAGATATTTTTATGTTTATGTGTAAAACCAATGACATGACAACCTCAAAATTCAGTCCATCTTGGCCGGCCCCCCTGGGAATCAAGCAAATAACTGAGTTACATGTCAAGTTGGAGGGCTTGAATATGAACAACTCGAATGATTGACTGGAAAGGTACATCAACTTGTTGTGGGGAAACAAAACAAGTAAAATACAGACTAGACAGTTTATTAAACATTTTTAAAAATGTGATGAAAAACATTCCAACAGAATGTTATGTTGACAAAATATTTTGCAAAGATGTTTGCCCAAAATATTTTACAATAATGTTTAAAAAAACAAATTCATGATCTTTATATAACCCGAACTTCATGATCTTTATATAACCCGACATTTAAATGTTCAGCTTAATAAATGTTTTAAGAACATTTTTGTGTTTGCTGGGAAGCAGGAATTCATCTGAAAGCTACCACCCTTACAGGTTTTTGATGAAATAAACCCTTACACTATAGTACCGTAGGGGAAAGTGGGGTAATCCCGGGCACCTTTCGTTAAGGCTACACAGGTACAAGATTAAATAAAGTTCATCAGTGAAAATCATATCAATGCAAACCCAGTGGGCACAGGTTAGGATTTCGACGTTGTATCAACGTTGATACAACGTCGAAATCTAACCTAACCTGATTTCAACCCGATTTCAACCTAGAGATTGGTTGAAATCAGGTTGAAATTTCAACGTCGATACAACGTTGAAATTTCAACCTGATTTCAACCATGTTTCAAGCAAATTAAAAAACAAAAATTAAGGAGGTTGAAATCAGGTTGAAACTTCAACGTTGATACAACGTTGAAATTTCAACCTGATTTCAACCAATGTTTCAATGCACAACTTAATGACCTTACATAAAATATTATTAGGACGAAATATGCATATGCCTAGTATAATACATGTTTAAAGGTCGATAGCATTGAAATTTTACCCAAGTTTTCTATATATCCAGGCCGCATGATCTAACGATTTAAACCGAACTTCCGTTCCCTTCTTCAAGTGGCGCGCGCGGCGTGCACCGCCATAGACATACCACCTAGACCTATTACTGCCCATCCCTTACCACAGCGGGAGGTGAAGCCCCGTATCAAGGTGATATTGACGGATTGACGGGGTTACTAGCGCGGAGAATATCGCATACATGTCTGGCGCGCTCGTTTGCGTGATTGCTGCGCCGTTATCGCCCGCGTCAAATGCGACATGTTCCGTAGACGCGAACATATCTGCTTGCTTGCGTCCGGGTATGCGCCCTTGTCAAAGTTGTTGCTAAGCAGTGTTGACTTCACTACGCCAACCAAAGTCATAGGTCTAGGTTCTTGTTTGTCTGGGTGCACCGCTCAATTGGCGGGCTGATGTTGATATGGGAATTCCTACAACATGGTGAAGTTGGTGCAAGAGACGTTCACAAACATTTGTTAGGGGGGGGGGGGGGGGCTGATGCAAAAGGGTGGGGAGGAGCTTTAGGTTTGACCCTCCTAGGGGTAGAGGAGGGGCCTTAAAAAAATGACCAAGAATTTCCCCAGGAAAATTGAGTTTATATGATTTTCTATGGGATTGACCCATAATTTTCATGTCAAAGGGGAGGCTGAATTTTTAGAGATCTGAAAGGGGGCGAAAAACTTTCGCGATGATTTTTTTTGCATCAGCCCCCCTAACAAGTGTTTGTGATCGGTCCCTAATATGCCTATTCGCATATCTTCTACCTATTTTACTAACCCGATCATATCGCCCGGGTATTGCCCGGTATCGCCCCTGGCGGCATAGCCGGCGTCAGTAGCTACGAGGTCGGCAGATCGAGGTCGGCACCCATACGCTGGAGGCAACCGGATGCGGGAGTGGGCCGCATCATAGGCCTATGTTGTCGATCATAGTCGGAGAAAGCAGGGGAGAGTTAGGGGGGCATGCCCTCTCTAATTTTTTTCATGGGGGACGGCAAGTGTTTATAGGTAGGCCTATACCGCTTGCGTTTGCAAGATATTGTGGGTGGATGCATTACACGCGCGTGCACAATTGTGTTAACAAGCGTTCGCAAATGTTTGCGAGCGCACTCATGTTTACAAGTGTTCATGGAGTGCGCTTGCGTACATTGCGGTACGCACACACGTTCGCAAGTGTTTGCGAATACGCATGCGCGTGCACAATTGTTTATGGGTACGCATGCACATGTTCAAGTCTTTATAGGTACGCACATGCGTTTGCAAGTTATTGCGGGTAGGCCCACGCACGCAGCGTTCGCAAGTGTTTGCAAGTATACACATAATGCATACACAAGTGTTTGCAAGTAGGCCTACAAGCGCACGTTCCCAAGTGTTTGGGAGTATACGCACGCGCGTTCGCAAGTGTTTGCGTGAATACACTCGTTCTCAAGTGTTTATGCGCACGCATGCACGTTCGCAAGTGTTTGCAAGAAATGCATGGCGTATGCGCAAGTGTTTATGGGTGCGCACACGCATGCGCAAGTGTTTATGGATACGCACTTGCGTTCGAAAGTTATTGCGGGTAGGCCTACGCACGCGCGTACGTTACACAATCGAGTTTGCAAGTGTTTTAGAGTACGCATGCCCGTTCGCAAGTGTTTATGGAGCACGCGAAAGTTATTACGGGTACGCATGCGAGTTCGCAAGTGTTTGCAAGTGCACACTCGCGTTCACAAGTGTTTATAGATACGCACGCACATTTGCAAATTATTGAAGGTATAGGGGCCATACGTACGTGCGTGCACAAGTGTTTGTGAGTACGCACACAAGTGTTTGATTCCAAGTGTTTATGGGTAGGCCTACCCCCAGACAAACGAGAACCTAGACCTATGACTTTGACTCGCGTAGTGAAGCCGACACTGCTTAGCAACGAATTTGACAAGGACGCATACCCGGACGCAAACAAGCAGACATGTTCGCGTCTATGGAACATGTTGCATTTGACGCGGCGATAACGGCGCAGTAATCACGCAAACGAGCGCGTCAAACATGTATGCGTTATTTCTCCGCGCCTAGTAACCCCGTCAATCCGTCAATATCACCTTGGATACGGGGCTTCACCTCCCGCTGTGGTAAAGGATGGGCAGTAATAGGTCTAGGTGGTATGTCTATGGGCCTACCCACACGCGAAAGTGCAAAACTGATGCCACTGCCACGGCGGGATGGCGCATCAATCAGTGACATAATGCCTTGAATGTGTCCGTTTGTTTGAACTTGATGTAGGATCTGGATTTGGATCTGGATAGGCAAGCAGTGAATTCTGCATCACGCTAGAGTTGTAGGCTAGTCGGCCTAGGCCTAGGCCTATATCTGAAACATGTTGAAAAACAATTTCAAATTTTTGAATATTCGTTAGTTCTGGTCGCATTTTGACCTATAAACATGTTTCTATCCTAGATCACCATGTTTGGACATTCAAAAGTTAAAAATTTTTGGATTAAAATTGTAGTAGTATCGCTTTAGCCCAACACTTTTCCAGAACGGCTATTGCCCAATGTACATCAGTAAGCAAAAGGAGTTGTGCAGCGACGTGTCACGAACATGAACTTGAGGCCTAAATTTGCAAATAAAACAGGTTAGTAAACATTTATATTTTCTTTAAAGGTCTACTTGACTTTTGGACACATTGCTGGATGTATATTTCAACTTGGTTTTCCATTTTGTATCATCAGGATATGTTAAAATAGTTAAGCTTACTGAGCAGTTAAATTACATGCCTGCTGCACATGACATGCATGCTGTACAATCATGAATGCACCATTCGACAAACACGAAACAGTGCCTTGAAGTTGACATGCTTAATGGCTTGTATTTGTACAAGACCCAGTCATGCTAGTTTGGAATAGTCATGCTGGATTGATTGGGGGTATTGATTTTGAAAAAGTGGACTTTTTTTTCAAAATTTGGAACTTTTTGGACTGGGCGGATTTGGAAATTTTTGGACGGACCAAGATACAGAAGGCATAAAAAACCTCTATTTTTCGCTCGCTGTGCTCGCAAATGGGACTTTTAAGGTTTAAAAAAAGGGGAACTTTTTGGGCCTTTGGCATTTGGGCGGGGGTGCTGGCTACGGGCCAGCTGGGGGAAATGCAAATGTTTATTGTATAATTAATAAACTAGGCTCCTAGGCCTAGCCCTAGTCATATCGTGCAGCAATGCTCATGTGCTAGAATTCATTACAATCGCAAATTTTCAATTTTGCGATTGTACTGTTTTTAGTCAGTTCTTCTTCTTCTTTCTTTCTTTCTTTCTTTCTTTCTTTCTTCTGTCAAACTTATAACGAGCCATCGTAGCCATATGCTCTAGGCCAGTGTCCAACTCGGGGTGTCAAAGGTCATCGGTCATTAAATGGCTAAAATGTGATTTTCACTAAAAATGCTTCATCTTCCACAAATTACATAATACAATGACGTCACTTGCATACCTGCATCGCCTTAGCCAGTGTCTAAAAGCTGTACAAAGAATTAGGGTCAAAGAACATTAGGCCGTATAAAATTAATGTTTTGGTTCTCGTCCAGAGGATTTTCATGAATTGATGAGGGAGGGAGGTGTTTTTTTTTTTTTTTTTTTTTTTTTTCAATGTAAAATTAGCATTGTCCGTAGTTTTCGGTCTTCTCCAACAGTGCTCGAGGAAGCGATGAGGCCCTTTTTTTTTTTTTTCAAATGTGAGATTCTGGGGATAAACCCCTAGAGTACCACAAAAAGACTTGGAAGTGATGCTTGTTCTCTAATAAACTTATTTATATGTATGAAGATTTCATAAATCATTCCAAAGTCTTAAAAAATTGAAAAATCTATAAAAAAAAAAAAAAATCTGACAAATCCCAGAAATTGAGGAGGGAGGGGCGAGAACCAAAATATTAATTTTATCTGGCCTTAAGGGGTAAAATCTCACAATTGCATTATCTCGACATCCATAATGGGTATGGGGCTCAAACTCGGTGACAACAAATCTCATGACCAGGGGAACATTTTACAGGGGTCAGGTCAAAGGTCAAATTTTAGAAATGCATTTTCTGTACATCTGTAAGGGGTGCGGGACTCAAACTCTGTGACAACAAACTTAATGACCAGGGAATATATTAAACACTTTGCAGGGGTCAGGTCAAAGCTGAGGCGAATATACCTAAATTTAGGTATATTCGGTCTCGGGTCAACAGTTATCTTGAGTCAAATCTTATAATTTCTTCTTCTGGACTCAAACTCAGTGACAGCAAATCTCATGACCAGGGGAACATTTTGCAGGGGTCAGTGAGTTCAAAGGTCATGCAGAGGTCAAATTTTAGTAATGCATTTTTGGGACATCTGTAAAGTACTGAGGCTCAAACTCTGTGACAACAAAATTAATGACCAGGTGGATATGTTGGAACACTTTGCAGGGGTCAGGTCAAAGGTTAACTGGGGTCAAATCTTATACCGTAATTTCATTTTCTGTAATGGATATGGAGGCTCAATTTGGTGACAACAAACCTCGTGACCGGGAAACATTAAGGTCAAAGTTCAGGTCAAATGGTCATTAAAGAGTTACATGCCTTGCGATTGTCTGCGCTCTGTGAGCGCAAATCATTATCTCTAGTGTATTTTTTTAAGACATTAAGTTACTGGTAGGGCAGACTAGATGTGTCTTTGATGATTTGACATGAATTTCAATGTCAAAATGACAATTATTTTTAAAAATAATATACTGAGTGATAGTGATACCAAGTTTGTGGAAGTCCACATCCCACTGACAAAATGATATTTTAATAAGCGCAGAATTATGAAGAATACAGGGCCCAGGGGCCTAAAAATATGGCTAGGCGTAAATAGTAGTACCAGCAATATTTAGTTAGTAATCTTAGGACTAGGCTAGTGGAATTTGTGGAATAAAGTTCTTTTCAAATAGATAGAGCTTAAGAGCTCGGATAGCAACGATTTTCACGTATTTTGTGTGGGACCTGAGAGCACATCAGACATATCTAATTGCATTTTGATTTGAATACGAGGAATGTCCTTCTAGTACGCCAAAAGTACGGTATCAAATAATTTTGATTTTTTGAAATTGAGATTAAAATTGATATTTTTGAAACAGTCCTCGAAATAAATTCTATAAATCTAATGATATACTTAAAGTGTATGTAGCTGGGACGAGCGGCCGTCAATCATATGAAAATGTTGACCTTTCCTATTGAAGATATAGATTGTTCCCCCAACAAAATGTAGGTCTTTTGGGGAAAAATCTATAGATGAAAGGTCAAAATTGTCAATTGATAGTTGGCTTTTCATCCCAGCTACATACACTTCAAGTAGATATCATTTGATTTATTAAGTTTACTTTGAGAACTGTTAAATGTCAAAAATTGCCATTTTTAATAGTTTGCCCCAAAATTTTTATTGCATCGCGAATTTCAAAAAATTTAAATTATTAAATATATCAGAAGGACATCCCCCTATTCAAAATTAATCATGTTAATGTTAAGCTTGTGCTTCCTTGGTAGGCCTAGTTGCAACCGTTTAGTAAACATAACGGGTAGGCCTATATCTAATCTTTTCTGAGAGACTTGAGGGTAAATTACAAAGATATACATCATAGGACCCTAATATTAATAATCTACTTATCTTCGTTTTTAATAGGCTAAATGAATTATAAACTTTATTCAGTATTTGTATTCACGAGATTTAGGCCCTTAAAGCTATAGGCCTATACCTTCCAAGTTATTAAAGGTCGTAAAGATCTTCCTCAAATAGATTCAACATTAAGGTGCAATCTGCAGTTCTCTAGAAAGAAAGTGAGGGTATTTTTAATTTTTCATTAAACTTATCACTGCTCTTTGTCAAAAATATCATGTTCTCTGAGTATGCCTACTTTAAACATGTGCAAGCATGAGCCAATTAGTGTTGAACACTTTTTAGGCAGATTTTTTAGGCAGAAGATTTCACATCCCCAAATAATGTCTCTAGTCTAAAGCATGTGTCTAAAGGAGTAAAAATAAGTTATACTTTCCCTCTTTTTGGTCCCAAGAATGGCCCTAAGAATTGTTCAGCAGAATGACCCTAAACAGTCAGGAGTAACAGGTCTACCTTCAGTAGGCCTATGCCTATTTTACATTAAGCATATTAATCGTACTGTAAGTTTATGTCAAATATAATGTTTTTGCATGTGTAAATTATGGAAATAATTGTATTTTAAATCCCTAAATTGTTATTTTTGTCGTTACAGCTGACGTGTTGTTGTGCCACGTGACAATGGAATCAAAACAAGATTGGCCATGCAATAGACAGACTATAGTCCATGACAATGTACAATGTATAAAGTATCAAGAAAATTGACTTAACGAGCGTTTAGATGCAGCCAAAGATTTCGGATGAACTGACAACTTGAGAGAGCCATAATTTTAATACAAGAGCATGGTCAAATCAAAGATGGAGTAAACTGGCACGTCATGGCATGGACCAACTCCTACACTGAATAAAGTCCAACGTTGAGCAGTTGCTGCCACATACTACTCATCCGTTCAAGATCTAACTTAAGTATTTAGTCATCATTCATTTCATATAGCCCGCAGATGGAATGAACTCACGCCTCACATTCCAGGAACTGTGAAATAGACCAGCTTCAAAAAGTGTTTTGGTCAAAAATGTGATTTTTGGTCAACAAATGTGCAAACCCATCGGCTTAATGATATGTAACAGCTGTTATTGCCTTGATATGTGTCTTGACATAGAAAGAACTAAGCAAGCAAATACAGATTCTGGTCTAGATTTTCTTAATATTGGTATTGATGACATCATCAATGCGATATAAGCCTACTGATAGGGTTGACGTTTTCGATGCTTATCTCCTTCAGCTAAAACTGAGCACGGCAAGGATCCTTTGAATACGTTGAAGGGTGGATTGATGTCCTATGATGTTGTTACTTGTTACATATCTAAAACATGTCACTTAGCTAAACGTTAGCAGTGTTGTTGAAGACGGGATATAAGTGTTCAGGATGCGTTTAGATACAAATTGTATCAAAGTATGATACATGTAACCATGGTAACGTAACTTGAAAATCAAAAGGACGGAGCTGATTTTATTTTGGATTTGCGATGTGTAGGAGAATATGTTTCAAAATATGAAACCATAACTTACCCTGAATTCAAACTCTATTAAGGGATGGAGTATGAACGTTTGGACAGTAGAGCACATCAGACATCGAATTGCATTCTGAATGATCTCAAATAATTTTGCTTTTTTTGAAATTCGCAATGTAATACACATTTTATAGCAAATCATTAAAATTGATATTTTTTGATACATGTATTTAACAGTACTCAAAGTAAACTTCATAAATCTGATGATTTATACTTGAAGTGTATGTAGGTGGGATGAAAAATTAGGTCTTTTTGGGAAAAAATCTATATCTTCAATATGAAAGGTCAAAATTTTCAATTGATCGTCGGCTTTTCCTCCCAGCTACATACACTTTAGAATATATCATTAGATTTATAAAATTTACTTCGAGGACTGTTATGTTATAATATCAAAAATGTGAAAAATATCAAATTTTAATAATTTGTCATAAAATTTGTATTATATCGTGAATTAAAAAAAATGAAAATTATTTGATATCAGAAAGACACACAAAATAAAATTAGAAACAATTTTCTCAATTTCTTGAAAAAGGACCTTAAAATATATAATATAGAGTCAAATTTTGATCTTTTTGACCCATATTTTTGATTATTCAAAAATTATTGAGAGAACTGTTTCTAATTTTGTGTCGTTAGAACATAAATATGCCGTTTTTTTAAGACACACAAAACTATTTAAGTGTTTTTGGTGTTTTGTTGGTGCTTTGTCAACTCTATAATAACATGTTAAAATATCGTGCATCTATTTTTCAAAAGTGTTTTTAGAATGCTAGTAAAGCGTTTTTATACCCTTTATATAAACCAACAATAAAACGTTATCTGTAAAATGTGTTGTGTTTGCTGGGCAACACAACTTGCAGGTTGTACGACGACGTTGACAAATTGATATGCTGATGGTATCAAAAATACATTTCAAAGTTCAAGGTAACTCGACTTATGGCCTGAAACGTGACGCTTACTTTGCACGTAAAATCTATGGAAAGCTATTTAGGATTTGAAGGTTAAAAATAGGTCAAATCATCAAATTGAGGCTTTTACGATAAACTGATATAAAAAGGTGAGAAATTAGCAAAATCGAATACTAAGAAGATTGCCCAAAGTTGCATGTTTACGCAGTGGTTTTTGGGCAAAATATTGATTTTGACAAAATGTGTTTTTTGGTAAAAATGTTATTTTTTGAAATAAAAAAATGTACTCTTGGTCTAAAATGTGATATTTGGTCAATATTGTGATTTTTGGTCAAAAATGTGATATTTGTTCAAAATGTGATTTTTGGTCAAAATGTGATATTTGGTCAAAAATGTGATTTTTGGTCAAAATAGGATTTTCGGTCAAAAATGTGATTTTTGGTCAAAAATAGGATTTTCGGTCAAAAATGTGATATTTGGTCAAAAATGTGATATTTGGTCAAAAATGTGATTTTCGGTCAAAAATGTGATTTTTTCGGTCAAAAATGTGATTTTCGGTCAAAAATAGGATTTTCGATCAAAAATGTGATATTTGTTCAAATGTGATATTTGGTCCAAAATGTGATTTTTGGTCAAAAATGTGATTTTCGGTCAAAAATGTGATTTTTGGTCAAAAATGTGATTTTCGGTCAAAAATGTGATTTTCGGTCAAAAATGTGATTTTTGGTAAAATTGTGATTTTTGGTCAAAAATGTGTTTTTTGGTCAAAAATGTGATTTTTGGTCAAAAATGTGATTTTTGGTCAAAAATGTGTTTTTTGGTCAAAAATGTGATTTTTGGTCAAAAATGTGATTCTTGGATGTTTTTGGTCAAAAACATGACCGCCGTGCACGGGCCCACCAACTCCACACCCGTTTGCCTCCAGCGTTGCAGTGCCGACTGCACCGGCCCTCCGACTCGGCGCATGCTCCACTGCACGCGGCCAACCAACACCACACCCGGTAGACTCCCGCGTATGGTCCCTCTGCACCGACCACTGCGCGCGGCACACCACGACTCCACACCCGGTTGCATCCAGCGTATGGGTGCCGACTGCACCGCCCTCTGCACCCGACAACGGCGGCGATACCAGTTACCCAGGGCGATACCAAGCCTAGCCTATAATCATGAATTCATGATAATATTTTCCCAGACGGACCACAGCGGTGAGGTTCTGCGTGGAGTGCGTATAAATTTATTACTATAAATAATTATATCTAAATAAATATCAGGTTAAAATCGGATTGAATTCAGGTTGAAATTAGGTTGAAATTTCGACGTTAATACAACGTGAAATTCAGGTTGAAATTAGGTTGAAATTTCGACGTTGAATCAACGTTGAAATCGGGTTGAAATCAGGTTAGAGTCGATTTGCAAATACAACGTGCTTTCTACGTCGAAACGTCATCCTGATTTCAGCGTGATTTCAACGTCGGGTGTGCCCACTGGGAAGTAGGAGTAATGTTCTAACTAGTAACCAGTTTTTAATAACTCAACATCTATAGTTAATAAGTTATAATTAAAAAACAAAATGGAAAAAAATGATGGGGTAATGCCGGACACGGGGTAATCCCGGACACCTGATTGTTGCTAAGAGGGAAAGCGGAGTAGGATGATAATTCCCTGAATGTATTAGGTACTTCTGTTACCTCAAGCATACAACTATGGGGGCTGTTGTTGTTGTCTATATTTTCGAAATAAGAAGTGTCCGGCATTACCCCATCTGTATAGAGACGCACGTGTGTCCGGGATTACCCCTTACGGTCTCGATTTATTTTTTCAGTGCTTGTTCTACTAATCCATTTTTAAGATACCAGAATTCATACATCCAGCTAACAATCAAGTATCAAACATAATTTTCATCCATACTTAATCTGTGTCCCTTGTCGCATTAACTGTCACCCAGCTAATAAATCACTTTTCAGATAAAAAGTCAAAAATGACAATTTCTGTTTTTTCGTAATTTTCACAAAGAAAGACGAGACCCAAAGCGCTGGTAGTAGTACACGTGAGGTACACCTTGAGGTAGCTAATACCCTAAGGTAGTATAATAGTGCCACCCTTCTCCGTTTGGCTGCAATCGGCGTGTCCGGGATTCCCCACAGTCCGGCATTACCCCACTTTCCCCTACATGGTTTTGTTTATAATTTTCTGATATTTATGTTTGGGTAATGTCAAGCCGAGGAGACACATTTTGTGAAATAGCCGGATCATTACCCTAAACACACCAACTCGATGTTTAAAAACAAGCCTTTTTCTTGAAAACAGGCATTTTTGACCCCTTAAACAGGATTTGTGTGATACAAGTTAACAAATTGATTTAATTAAAATCTAGTCAACTGGATTTACTATTTATTGACTGGCAGGGCCTTAGCAAGGTTGTAAAATGTGAGGTGGCCATGACAAATGTGGGGCGGCCAAAATACAAATATATGACCAAATTGAAATAAAGATATAAAGAAAAACATAACAAATTTCTCAAAAAGTGGGGCGGCCATGGCATCCCCGGCTGCCCCGCTTGCTACGGCCCTGTTGACTGGCGACATTTCACATCCTATCCTGGATGCTTCCTCAAGCTGTATAAGACCAAGGAGCACATGCATTTGAAATCTGCACTTGGTGCTTGTGTATATCGCAAATGGACCTTTGAGAAAGCGCATCATAAGCCAAACTCGCCAACAAAGGACGACGCTTCACATACTGCATCAGCAGCGGAAGAGAAACGACGACACAACTAATGTTGTGGTCGACATAGCGTTTGCCGATATTATAGAGCAAATCTCGACATGTCGATATATATATTCAACATATCGACAAACGTCAATGGAAAATAAAAATAATCAATGATCAGTATAAGGCGCTGCAATGAGCTGTATTGCTATTTTAATAAAAAATAATGAAGCACACTGAGTTAAAATAAATTGAAAACCTTACTTTGTTGCGTATTTCATAAAATATTCTCACAACTTTCGATTGCCGCTCAGTATTCAGTAGTACAGTACACGCTCGTAGATGGGAACCAACATAACATTACGCATTTTATTATAATGAGTTCTAAATCGGCGCGGCCCGTGCCAGCAGTACATGTACTTGTACACAGAAAACACTACAGTGCAGTAGAAACAGACAGCGCTGTCTGGGGGCTTGGCGCAAGCACATGTTTTACGTCTGTATAGGGGTGTGTACATGTACATGTTCATATTCAATTCATCCTTAAAATATGTAACATAACAGAACACCGACTCTGAATCGGACTATTTATAAATAAAAACTTTCCGTCCCATGAAAATAGGCGGAAACCCGAACCTGAACCTCGCGGGCCAAAGCGTTTGTGAATCGTTGTGTCGGGCGGCACTCAGCGTCGCGATTGCATGAGCCCGGGCATGAGCATGATGAGTGGAGCGGGAAAATTGGATTTCCCCGAATTATAATCGGTACAACCTGTGACACTCTAGAATATAGTCTCATGATTTTATGAATGACAGCCTGATGAAATGAGTGTTGAGAAATTACTGAAATGAAAACAATATTTTTTTTCTTTTATTCACGGTATTTTGGACTATTTCCAACTTACGAGTCCGAAATAATCAGTCACCATTATGTATTGAGGTAAGGTTATCTATACCCACGTAAAACCCAGGCATATAACATGAGAAACTGTTGTTTTAAATGTGTTTTTGGCTAGCGTTTTAGCCAATTTTGAAACTTGTATTATGTCGACATGCATATCGACGTCGGGATAAAATTATATCGACATGTCGACTTGAAAAAAACATGCCGACCACAACATTAGACACAACGTCACCATCCCCTCTATAGTCTACGAGAAAATTCACAGAATTTTTAGAGGATACCAAATCCCCGTCTCCTTCAAGCCCACCAACACACTGAGGCAAAAACTAGTTCACCCTAAGGACAAGGTCCCGAAAGACAAACAGGACAAGGTCCCGAAAGACAAACAGAATAACCTTTGTCTATGCCATCCCATGTACAGACAATGGGTGCAAGGACTTGTATATAGGGGAAACAAAGCAACCGCTGGCCAAGCGCATGTATCAGCATAGAAGAGCAAGCACATCCAGTTGTGGAGACTCTGCTGTATACTCGCATCTCAACGGTACCAACCACACATTCGATAACAAGGACGTTGTCGTATTGGACAGAGGTTTGAGAGAGGTGTGAAAGAGGCTGTTAATGTGGAGCGGGAGGAGCCATCTCTGAACAGAGGAGGAGGTCTGTGTCACAAGTTGGCGGGGCCTACAGTTCTGCTATCCAAAAGATCCCTCAACGTCTCGGTTCGCCAATCGCCGCCGAAAAATCAGACGGCTTGAGGAAGCATCCAGGATAGGATGTGAAACGTCGCCAGTCAATAAATAGTACCGTATTCATTCCAATAAGCGCCCAGGGCGCTTAACAAAGTCATTCTGGGTGGGCGCTTATTTTTTACATGGTTTGCCTAATTTTTCCTAACAGGCGTTTATTATAAAAAGGTATCGACGTCTATTCACTTCAACATTAATGGTACCCTTTAGCAAATTGAAAATACCCCTAGCTGGTGGGCGCCATATGTGATACAAGTTCATTTTCTGAAAAGGACCCTTAATTCTAATAACCTCTTTTGTTGTGTTTTCACCCAGTGACACTCTTTGATAATTTGAATGGATTTTAGACAAGCTCTTACTGAATGACACCAGCTTTTTTCTGTAAAAAAAGTGACCAGGATTTTGCAATTTTTCCCAAAAGGTTTTCACAATTTTACTAAATTTAGACTCTTTTTTTGGAAATTTATGTATTTTGGTACTGATATGGTCCAAAAATTGTCCAGGTCTCAGTGGCGTAACTGAGGGGAGGGGGGGCAACATGCCCTAGGCACTACTATAGGGGTGCCAAATTGGCCTCACTTAAAAAAATATTGAACAAAACTGCATGATTGCAATTTATTCTAATATCATAATGCCGATGCCACCCCCCGCGTCTAAGATATTCTTGGGTGGAGGGGGGTAGGGGCGTTGCCCTTGGCGCTACCAACCCTAGTCATACTGAATTACCCCAGTTTTCATACCAAGTTGAGGAAAGTGTACAATTTGTTATGAAAAGCCCAATATGTGTTTAAAATTACCTTGGGTGGGGAGGGCAGTACTTCAAGTTGAAGTGTATAGGCCTAACCAGGATGTGCAGCCCCCCCAAAAATAAATGGGACCATTTTTCTCACAGAAAATCCCCGGGCATGGGTCTATGTTTTCAAAAATTGCCCTGACACAGCCAAAATGGGGCAGATTGTTTTTTAAAACCCTTTAAATATTTGCTGTAAAATTTTTGTGTTGTATTTTCCGAATTCGTGAATCACAATCATGGAAAG
Organism: Amphiura filiformis; assembly: GCF_039555335.1. Classification (NCBI taxonomy): domain Eukaryota; kingdom Metazoa; phylum Echinodermata; class Ophiuroidea; order Amphilepidida; family Amphiuridae; genus Amphiura; species Amphiura filiformis. Next base: position 64,427,896 of record NC_092643.1, read on the forward strand.
CGTAATTCACAGAAAATAAAATTTATGAATGAATGCCCATCATCGTTTGCGTTGTTCGCTGGGTGCTTCGATCAGGTCTGGCCTGCTGCACACTTTTGGGCATTTTTTTTGTTGGAAATAAATGCAGCACGACACATGCGAATTCAGTGGCGTAGATAGATTTCTTTTTGACATGGGGGGGGGGGGGCTGGGGATGGGAAAAAATTCTAGAAGTATAGTGAATCCAGTACCATTTGGTGACAGAATAAGTTTATCTTTCAAATGCGCACGAAGCATGTGAAAATTTTTGCTATATTGGAGTTAAAATGATTTAAAAAAATATGCGGTTATTTTGGTCAGAACCCACATACAGGCATCAACATTGGGGGATGGTTGTATGGACCATCCCCTAGCAAAATATCGGGGGTGATTTCCCAGGGTGATTTATCCCCCACCCCCAGGATCTACACCTATGTTGCCATTGTATCGTCACCCTTAAGCAGCTATAAAATGCTACTCGTCTGGACAATTTGTTTGTTATTTTATCTTTCATTTTGCCCTAAATATTAAAAATCTGTTCAAAATATCCAAGTTGACAGATAATAAGCCCAATTGCCATTGTAACTTCCAGTTATTTTGAGACACTTACCTCTGACATATCGGGGAAATTGCTGTAATTATTATTAATTAATTAAGTTATTATCATAATGATATCATTAAAAATATTTAGATATTAATTTATTCAATAATAATGGTTTTTTTGGGTTTGTTTTCATTCTTGTAAAACATTTTAGATTATATTTTGTACGCACAAAAAACATTTTCTCTGAATTTTCCCAATAGGTCAGAGGGCAAAGTGTCCCAAAACTGCAAAAACTGTCCCACAATGCATTGCAAACTTCCAATGCTGATTGGGCTTTTATAGTGTAAAGAAGTATAGGCCTATACTAATGTACAGTCCAAAGAAGTCTGTAGAAAAGTCAGTGCTAGTGTGGCTACACTGAAAACGAAACTTGGGGTGACTAACTAAGGAAAAGTTAGTTAAAACAATGTCAAGTACGACTAACCTGTAACTAATACGGCTGGACTGGACTAAACTATATGTTAGTAGGTCAGGATACACTAGGGACTTAACTATCAAAATACTAGTTCAACCTTGACCTACTAATATAATAAATTAGTTCAACTAGACCTACTAATGCTTAGTCCCTAGTACTAGTACCTAGTACTAGTCCCTAGGACTCTACTAATATATTGGGGTGTTCTACTAATGGGCTCTACTATCAAAAACGATGTCAAGTACGACTATTTTTTTTAATAGGGCATTCTGTACTAATGTTCGATTAGTTCAGCTGACTGAACTAGTCTGTGGAACTAGCCCAATTCTATAGCCCGGTAGAAGTGGTCGAAGATATGGAAACTTACGTTTTATTAACATTTTTTTTTTTTTTTGTATTTTTTAATAACTTACAAACCGTTTTAGCATGGTTAGAATTTGAAAAATAGATTTGGCCCCGTTTTTTCGAGCCCTGTTTTCTACTACACAAGGCGTGATGAAGGTTTCCACGAATTCGGCAACCATGGCAGCCTCAACCATGCATGCACAAACCCACGGTCCATGATCATGACATATGTGTTCCGATTTACAATCTCATTTCAAATTCTAACGGTTTGTAAGTTATTCAAAAACAAGCTTGGGAAAAATGTCAATAAAACATACCTTTCCATTTCTTCGACCATTTCTAACGGGCTAGAATCGGGGCGAAAATGTCCATCTCAAGGCGCTAGATGTGCTATGTCTACAGCTGCATCAGACTAGCTCTACTAGCTTTATTTGTCATAAGAGTCATGTCATGTGATCAAAAGGGCGGTAAATTCAACTTTAGTACAACCCTTGGTACGGTCCACAACCATGATTCGTTCTACCAATTCGGTAAGCCAGAAAAGTTAGTTGGACCGACTTTTGCGGTGCAACTAATTTTCACTTATTAGTAAAGTACCATAATTTGGCATAGTTCGGCATGTCCGTACTAACAATTTCCCTCACTGCATGCTGTACTAGCCAAGCATACTAGATGGACGTTTAGTCCGACATTAAAAACTAGTTTACCAGGGGAAACTAGTGGTCCTACTAAACAAAAGCTTAGTTCAGCTTACATAATACGAGTTTTTGTTTTCAGTGTAGTTAACTGATAAAGATGGGAAATATTCAGATCTAGAGTAAAAAATTAAATAAATGTGCTGGTAATTTGTTTTTATCTACAAGCGTTGTAGAATTTAGCATAAATTAACCGAGTAATGTAAAGAGACTGGTAGTGCAGGCACTGGAAAGCTTACCTTATGTGTGGTGAAATTGCACTACTGTGTTATGCAAATATTTAATCAAAATGCAAAATAAGCTCAGACTCGGACTCCGGTGTCGCAGTGGCGGCGCCAGGAATTTTTTCCAAGGGGAGGGGATTTGAGAGGACAAAGTGAATTTCAGGCGGGGCAAAATCAACAAATTTTGCGCAAAATTACCGCAAAAAGGTGAAATTTTCGTAATTTTGGGTTTTAACTGGGGGGGTGGGACAGGGGAAGGGCAAGAGTTCTGACTGGGGGAATTTCATACAAATGTTCTCCTAATTTTTGCAACACATTGAAGATAGGCATAGGCCTACAGTGTTTTGATTGGCTAATAGGACCTATTCTCCAAATTCCTAAGATTAAAAAGTTAATCTATTTGATTGCGATGAGGGACATATCCAAACTTAGATCTAATAGATTGAATTTAGCTAATCTGAATTAGATTACCTATTTTTAATCTAATAGATTAAAATTCAAATTCATTAGAGTGAATTTTTAATCTTAATTTGGATTAGTCTAGTGATTAGTATCTATCTTAATCCACAAGATTAAGCTAATCCATATCAAGATTTTAAAAGTCAATCTCATGGATTTGAATTTTAATATATAGGCCCAAGATTTCTTTATGGTAGGCCCTAATTTAATTTAATCTAGGCCTAAGCTTGGGTTTGTCCCTCCTCATAATCCAATAGGCCTAGAATAACTTTTTAATCTTAAAGGCCCTTTCAGTGATTTCACAGGAACATTAAAAAAAATGGAAATTTGTTAGAGTTGCTTAGAAATAAAGAATAAGTCTGCAGAATTTCATTAAACCACTTTTCCCCTGAATACATCGACAAATTAGTCAAAAAACAGAAGTTTTAGAAAGGTTTTCTACTTCAACTCAGATCGACTCGAGAAAATCGAGATTTTCAGTACAGTGCGCCACCAATCGACTGGAAAAACTTCCTAGTCCAGTGTTTCTAACACGGGGAAGTAGAGTCTAAATTGATTTAAAACAGACGCTTAATTTTGTAGTAGAAAACAAAATAAGCAATTAAACATGTTAAAGGTCACCGAGGCAAACTAACGGTCAATTCAAATATGAAAAACAGTTAAAATTGTGTATTTTGTTTAAAATAGTAGCTACTGATGTAATAAGTAGTAGAAACAATACGCAAGCGTGTTGGTGCGTGGAGAGTGAGCTTCTTTCGATCTCGAGTCGGACTTTTGTACTGTCAGTATCAAAAGTCCAGAATCATGCAAATGCTTTATTTTGTCTAAAATACACGGCTTTCGACCGAACCACTAGCAGGCTATGTTAGCACATCTATGCCAATTACAAAGGTACCAAAATCTGAATTTTGATGATTTTTACGATCGTCTGGATGAGCAAATCACTGAATGGGCCTTTAAGAATTTAGAGAGTACACACTGAAAACGAAACTTGGGGTGACTAACTAAGGAAAAGTTAGTTAAAACAATGTCAAATACGACTAACCTGTAACTAATACGGCTGGACTGGACTAAACTATATGTTAGTAGGTCAGGATACACTAGGGACTTAACTATCAAAATACTAGTTCAACCTTGACCTACTAATATAATAAATTAGTTCAACTAGATCTACTAGAGCTTACTAGGGACTCTACTAATATATTGGGGTGTTCTACTAATGGGCTCTACTATCAAAAACGATGTACGACTATTTTTTTTAATAGGGCATTCTGTACTAATGTTAGACTAGTTCAGCTGACTGAACTAGTCTGTGGAACTAGCCCAATTCTAGCCCGGTAGAAGTGGTCGAAGATATGGAAACTTACGTTTTATTGACCTTTTTTTCCCAACCTTGTATTTTTTTAATAACTTACAAACCGTTTTAGCATGGTTAGAATTTGAAAAACAGATTTGGCCCGTTTTTTGAGCCCTGTTTTCTACTACACACGGCAGGATGAAGGTTTCCACGAATTCGGCAGCCATGGCAGCCTCAACCATGCATGCACAAACCCACGGTCCATGATCATGACATTTGTGTTCCGATTTACAATCCCATTTCAAATTCTAACGGTTTGTAAGTTATTCAAAAACAAGCTTGGGAAAAATGTCAATAAAACATACCTTTCCATTTCTTCGACCATTTCTAACGGGCTAGAATCGGGGCTAAAATGTCAATCTCAGGACGCTAGATGTGCTATGTCTACAGCTGCATGTGTGAAATGTAGTCTATAAGCTAGTAGAGACTAGCTCTACTAGCTTAATTTGTCATAAGAGTCATGTCATGTGATCAAAAGGGCGGTAAATTCAACTTTAGTACAACCCTTGGTACGGCCCACAACCATGATTCGTTCTACCAATTCAGTAAAGCCAGAAAAGTTAGTTGGACCAACTTTTGCGGTGCAACTAATTTTCACTTATTAGTAAAGTACCATAATTTGGCATAGTTCGGCATGTCCGTACTAGGCCTATAACAATTTCCCTCACTGCATGCTGTACTAGCCAAGCATACTAGATGGACGTTTAGTCCGACATTAAAAACTAGTTTACCAGGGGAAACTAGTGGTCCTACTAAACAAAAGCTTAGTTCAGCTTACATAATACGAGTTTTTGTTTTCAGTGCAAGTTTTCAGTACATGTTGGTTATGAACCCTATGGCTTACCATACTATAATATCATAAAATAATATTGCTGGATGCCCCTAAATGCTAAGCCTAAAGGAAATTACCCTACTGGTATGGGCTTGTAGGCCTAAGCCTACATGCTAGTAGGCCCTAAATAATTTTATTAAATCATCTTTTACTTTTAGAAGAAGAAAAGCATACACAGGGCCTACCCCAAGAACAAAGTTCAGAGATCAATCTCAGGCAAGGGAAAAACACAATTACAAATTCAGCAAAAACAAAAACAAGCAACAAAATAAAACACAAAAATTGGATTTATCTCTATCTTTCAATTCCTTGATCTTGGTGAGGATAAATGGGGTTTTTGAGCCATAGAGGGGGAGGGGGTAATACCACCTGCCATTTTCTGATCAACCTCCACATGGCAGCATTTACAAGAGGGTGGTGTAGTCTCTCTTCACTTCTGATTAAAACAATATTAATTTGTGATTTTTTATTTCTGTTTTCTATATTTAACATCAAATGTCATCATTCATAGGCTGATGCTACTCTTCCCCCCTTGTAATTACACAGAATTATTAAAACTTTAAATTATCATGATTTATAAAATGAATGGCACATTTGTGTTTTATGTAAACCATGATGAAACAGCTCAGTTAGCGCCATCTCATTTGCATAATCCTTCCCCCTTTGATACTTTGCACCAATTGGATTTAATTGATTGGATGTCACACCTCATCAAAGCCATAATTGTCTGGCACAAACAGGTCACTGACATGCTAGACTAGACAGCCAGCTAGACTTATTACAAGCTCTGTATAGTAATAGGTCCTAGCATGTGACTGAGCGCAGTCTACCAAATGACGGCAATTTTTTGACAATGTACATGTGACAGACTTGGATAAGGTCATTTATGTTGATTTATTATGGTCATTTTGAAATATTTGGCAGTTTTAAAAGGCATTCTACATTTTATGCAATGCAGAGCAGTTGACACAGTTCTGAACTGGAGCACACAGTGACATGTGGATACAAAATAATGTTTCACTTTTATCAAGTTTATTGCTATGAAAAAACTGCTTAGGATTATAGGAATCTTGATGTTTTCTGGGCTTGGGAGCAGCTACTAGCACTATATGTATTGGGATGCAGGGAAAATAGTGAACTGGATATTTTATATGACATGTATGATCTGACACAAGTTGGCAATTTGAAGTGGAAATATGACAGTAAAATTATTATGCCTGTCTGTGATATATTTCTGGAGCTGGATATATTTTGAAGTGGTGGGTAAGTGATTTTATTCTTTGTACTACATACCTGTTGTATGCCTGTGTATGATCACATGCTTTCCACACCAGTCCAGGCCAGACTCTGATTGCTCATCCCATCAGAGAAAATAAAGGTAGAGAAGCGACACTCCGTACAATTAACGTGCAGACGGCCTATACCGATGTGAGGACAGAAAATGTGACTCTCCTGCTAGTCTCGGGCGGGCCAGACTGTATGCGGTATGAACAAAAACATAATTAACTGGTTGTGTAGGAGACTAGCAGGAGAGTCACATTTTTCTGTCCTCTGCTGTCCTCCGGAGTGTCGCGGTCCTGATCCCATTCCATCATCCCCAAGCATCATCCTGGTAAAACAAAAATTGAAATATGACATGAGTGTACATGATGAAGGCCTGTCTTTTTCAGCCCTATTTAGCTAGTGTTCAGAAATACATTGGTGGTGGAGTGGAAAAGAGGTACATGTAGGGGTCACAAAAGCTACTTGAAAATGGGAAATCAAAAGTTTTGATTCTTTTGCTCTGAAGAGAGCTGAGAGGAGGACCAACAAGTTTTTGTCCCAGGTTTTTATTCACCAGTCAGGGAGGGGATCAAAGGTAGCATGAACATGGCAACATGTATTGAAGTTATTTTTTGGTGCAGAGAAAACAAAATGTGTTGCTTTTAGGGTGCTAGCGCCTATAATCCTTTTTTTTTCAAACCACGGAAAAAAAAATTGGGTCAACCTTTTCGGGCTGATGAGGAAGGGGCGTCAAAATTTTTGTTTGGTGGATTTGGGCCCCCGCCCCATACAGGCTTGCCCCCCTGGAAAAAATCCCAGCTACGCCACTGCTTGTAGGCCTACTAGTACTTATAGGCATGCTTGGAAATACAGACCAATTTTGCCACAATTTTGGCTCATGTTTTAAATTGCGATTTTGCTATTTTTGAACATTGTGGCTCGGGCTATACACAATTGAATACAATTTAAAATGTATTATGACAGTTCAGAAAAAAAATCAACTTGTTGAGGGCCATGAAGCATGTGGCGGTGGTGGGGGCTCGTGGTTTACACACTTTGACAAAATCGGGCAATATAAAATAAATCCCATGTACTGGCCTACATGTGATTCGATCAAGCAAAATCAGTTGGAACTCGGAAATATTGATTTTGAGATATATAGCCAAACAAAGAACTATTTTCTTTTGTTTCTTCTTGTTTTGGAAACTCGTTTTAACGAGTTACAATTAAAATTGCTCATATCTTTTAATAGAACTCAGGTTGTTCAATTTCAATGGGGTTTTCTGCAAAATCCAGCTTTGTAATATATGCTAATTTTTACTATCCTTTAAGAAACTGAAAATTTAATATTTCCGAGTTCCGACTGATTTTGCTTGATTGCATCACATATTTTTAAAATTGTACAGTGTAGTTGTCCATAGTATATCACATTCACAGATATTCAATCAGCAAAAATTTGACAGTTCTTGGGGCACCCTCTACGGAGGCGGCCCACAATATAGGCATGAGTTTGTGAGAAGCTTCTAATTTCACTCTTACTAGATTTACTCCGCAATTGTTTTGCTGCCCTTGCTCAGAAATAAAACCACAATATGCTTGGATTTTATTTTATTATTGTTTTCTGTTATGCACAGGATAAAATGGTGTGCGTATATTCTTTGTTTAAAAGACAAAATTAATGGATTTGTAAAAACACCAAATAATTCGAGACCTTTGACCTTTGTAACCACTTTGACCTTTGTAACCAATTTACCGTCAGACGGTGACCAACACTATGGACTACAATAGCCTAATCTGAATGGCATAGTCCAATAACCTCAAATAAACAATCATAGTGCAAAATTTGACCTAACTTGCAGAGTATGAGTTTTTGTACCCAAAGTTTCAAAGTCAGGCATCTTATCAAGATCAAGATAGTGATAGTGAAATAACAATTAACATGCTTATCTTACCAAGGTCTTATCTATCTGCATGGGGTAACTGGAAATTATGGTGTAGCCTATTTGTTTTAACTAGAGAAGAATTTCTGTCAAATGCAGTGCAAAAATGTTAATTACACTGCATTTGACTGAAATTCTATGAACAAAACTGCTAGCATATTTGTTAAAGCTACGTAGAAGAATTTCTTTCTTTAAATGCAGTTTAATTAACTTAGGTCTATCAGTAACAAAACAACAGACATGAATTATTTTTGTAAGGCCAAATTAAAAAAAAAGGTTTGTCTCAAAGCTCTCAAACTTTGAAAAACTAATGCGAAATGCATTTTTTAATGTTTTATTATTTACCAAAGATTTTTTCAAATGTGAAAATACCTCATTGAACGTCCTATTCTACTCTATGAAGTGTTGTATATGTATTGAAGTGATGCTGCTATTGTATTGAAGCGGCGTAATCTAAGACCAAGGGTCTAAAATGGTAAAAACAGCATTTTTATCGTATATTTTACAAAACAAAAATAAAAGATTTTTTTTATGTGGGTGAACAAACTAATGCGCGTGGGAGCTTTGAGACAAACCTTTTTTTAATTTGGCCTAAACAATACAATCATAAGAATGTTTTGAGGATTTGTCTACCAGATTAGGCCAAGTAAAATAAATAACATGTATCGTCCCCACCCTCACCGATTTTGGAGATTTTCAAATATTTTTTTTAATTTTTCCTATTTGCTTCCTTGTTTCTAAAATTTGATGATAATACATGTTAAGAAGTTCTTGGTTATCATTTATAAACACATTGCAAACACTTACTTCAAGCTAGGGGTAAGGCTTTGAGGATGTGTTTTAATACAAACACTTTGCAATTGCAATTCTACACAGAAATATATATAGTAAAAAATAATATCACAATTGATTTTGAGTTTACTGTTTCCCTCCCACGTCTAAAATTGAGAATTGCAAAATATTGCAAAATAGGCCTATTTAATTATTTGATTTTTATTTGACATTTTCTCGGTTAAATGACATTTTAGTTAACCGGTACCGTACATTAAATGCATACTTTATTACTTCATCTGAACGATGATGCTGAACAAAGAAATAACACCCCTGCATTATTATCAATGTATAAAATCAACCATAATTGCAATATAATTAAATCTGTGGTGCCAAAATGTACCGTTGATATTGGGCTGTATTATTTATCAGGGTCAGAAATTCGCAACCAAGTGCGAGAATCCTTTTGGATTCTCCCAGTGGAATTTTGCAAGAATCCATGGATTCTCGCCATATAACTTTGTATGATAAATTAAAATATTTACGAGAATCCATTTAGATTCTTGCAATTTTGTTGGCGAGAATCTTTGCGAGAATGGATTCTTGGATTCTCGCCGAATTTCTGACCCTGTTTATAGACTGCTCTGCATTCCCTTTTTGATAAACAATTCATACCATTCAATGCATAAAACACAACACATCCCCAGTGACTACCCTGCCCAGAGAGAAAATTTTTCCCATGGATAGCTACAATGTAGCTATTGGATCAGAACAGGTCATTGGTGGATTTTACATGATCAGAGGGATAAGAGGGATGATACTAGTAAATTAAAATGGTCTACTACAGTAGACTATATATTATTTACCGCTCATTTCAAAATAAAGAAAATAATAAGTAATTAAAACTTAAAATCTTAAAAAGTAAACTAGAAATAAATTATGAAGGGCCTAAAAACAAATAATAAGAACATCCCGCACCAATTTCCAGACCTTAAGCATGCAGGGGTGGGGGGGGACATGTTTCTGGTTTGCAACCTGGGTAAAGAAAGTTTTCCTACAATTGTCCACCTCCCCACCAAGGTATTTCTGAACACTCCCTTAGCTAAATTGATTTTTCTAAATTATCACATGTAACTTGTTATAAAGTAAAACAATATTAAAGGCGAAGCCGAATTGTCTTACAAAGTGTGAGGGTGAACCATAGACCCTTTTTCAGAACTTCTGAACCCTTTTATATCCAACCTAAATACTGTACTGCCATGGGGTAGTAGCCTACATCTTACAAATGTAGGCTCTGATCCAGGGCCGTAGCAAGCGCGGCGGCCGGGGATGCCATGGCCGCCCCACTTTTTGAGAAATTTGTGATGTTTTTCTTTATATCTTTATTTCAATTTGGGCATATATTTGTATTTTGGCCGCCCCACATTTGTCATGGCCGCCCCACATTTTTCAACCTTGCTACGGCCCTGCTCTGATCTTAGGCCATGGGCAATGGATGTTTTTTTGTGTGTGTGTTTTTTTTTTAAATACAAGTCTTGTTAATTAGCTGTTTTTTCTCTTTCACCTAGATTATAAATTTATTTCATTGGCCCTTGGACAATTTTTGGACATTTTTATTACCGTTACTCATTTTTATTTGCTGACCAGACTTTGGTCTTAAAAGAAGATTTTGATTGATTTTGGCCCAGTTTCCATGGTAGGCCTACTCATACAAGAACTCAGACTCAGCACCAAGAGCTGGTCAGGAGTAGGAAAATCCGGGAGGAAAATTTAGTACCCCCACACCCAGCCTAGACCACCACCACTTTGTATCATCACAAACACTGTTCTCTCTCATGTTTGGCTTAGTGACTATACCCCAGCCCCCCACTCAACACAAAAGTTGGTAACCATGCAACCACCAAATCTTTGAAAGACTCCCTTTGCAATGATTTTTTAAAATCAAATTTACCAACCATTTCCATGCAAAAACAAGGACATAATTTGGTACCGGTAATGGTTTTCAATGACTAGAATATCAAACATCTCTTTTCAATGACACTCAATAATGACAAAAAAATAGGGCAACAGAATCGACTGATGGGACTGTAAATATTGCAAATTTCTGATGTGCAATTCATTACCGGAGTACCCCTCTTATCCAAATCTCACGGACAGTGTAAATTAAATACCCCCTATTTTGCAGATTTCGCAAACTGTGCTACCGGTTAAAAAAAACCACCAGTTTTCTGTGATATTTGATAACACGCATGGTTACCAATTTTTGTCTTGAGTGGGGGGGACTTGTAGGCCTTAATCATATGTAATAATGTACATTGTATACAAAATGTTTTAGTTGTTTGATTTTTAGCCAAGAAGAAGATTACACAATGTGCATAGGTGAGTATTGAAGGCATAATATGTTGTATTGCCCTAACATAATTTCAGCACTCCTACATTGAGTATAGTCATGATCAGTAACATACCAAATTTTTCACAAAAAGCACCCAAATTTGCACTTTTGCCCAAATACCCAAATGTGCCCAATTGGGCGCATTGGTCTCCACTGAAACCCATCCATTGATATACCAAAATCTTGCTGAAAATGTACCACAAAACCGTGGCACATGCACATTCCCCTTGACCAGGAAGACACCCCCTAGGCCTCCTAGCTATGGGCCTGAACACATATTATGCCTTCTATGAACAGGATGCACAAATGAAGAAGGTAAGTGATGCTCAAAATGGAAATTCTTCAGAACAGTAAACTCATAAAATATTGATACTGGTAAAATATCCTGCTATAATATAGTAAGTATTGTCATTTAGAATACTCAGTCCAACATTCTCTTATCCAGAACTCTTTTATATGAGATATGTTATCCAGAGATGCATGTGATCTTCATAGAAAAACATGTTTTTAATGCTTTGAGAGCTTGATTTCATGCACTGAAAGCATTTAGGAAGACAAAAGCATAAGCACTCAATATTGCCCCATTTTGAGTGCAACCTTTTGCTGTCTCAATGTTAGCATTCAGACATTCAATGCAGAATTATGTAATTCACTTATCCGGATTTTTCACTTATCCGGCCAACAGTTGGTTGGTGTACATTGTGATCATCATCTTTGTTAGATGTTTCAAATTATGCAAAACATTGTTTACTGCATGAAATTCAGTTAAAAATATATGTTATATCAGAAAAACAAAATATTAGAAATGCCGTTTATCACAAGAACAAAGTTTATCAGAAAAACAAGGTTTATTAGGAAAACAGTTTCTTAGAAAAGCAATGTTTATCAGAAAAACTTTTTCAGATTATGATAAACTAAGTATTTTCAAAACTGTTTCCTACATTAAACCAGTTTTTCTAATTGAAGTTTTTGAGCTTTTTTGTGTGTATCATCATAATAGGCCTTCAAAGGCCTATCATATAGGCCTTCAAAGGCATATAGGCCTTCAAAGGCATATAGGCCTTCAAAGGCATATAGGCCTTCAAAGGCATATAGGCCTTCAAAGGCCTATCACTTGATAAAAAGTGTAACTTTGAAAAACAGCAGCAAGTTTTTCCAATTGCTGAGTATTGGGCTTGCCATACCCGAACTGAAACGGGGGTGGCTAAATTGTCTCTCCTGCAGAATCTCATCAGATTGTACCCAGTCCCACACCCTTTATCATCTTTGTTCATTGATGCAAACTATACTACAATATGTTTCTGAGTACCGCCAAGGGTAGAACTTTACCTTATTGCAAGAATCCATTTGGATGCTGGCAATGTTCATTTTAGGATAATCTTAAAGATTTTTTCCTATTAACTTGGTGTGTATAGGCTAAAAAATCTATGAGAATCTTGCTTCACAAGCGCTATCAAGGGGTGTTGCAGTTTGTGAACAGGGCAAGATGCTGATTGTGAATTTTTCAACGCAGTTTCAACACCATGAATAGAACCAGCACAGTGCAGGCTTGTGGGAATTGGGAAGAGGTCAGATGTATTGATGGATAGAATCAGCACAGGGCAGGCTTGTGGGAAGAGGTCAGATGTATTGATGGATAGAACCAGCACAGGGCAGGCTTGTGGGAGGAGGTCAGATGTATAGATGGATAGAACCAGCACAGGGCAGGCTTGTGGGAGGAGGTCAGATGTATTGATGGATAGAACCAGCACAGGGCAGGCTTGTGGGAAGAGGTCAGATGTATTGATGGATAGAACCAGCACAGGGCAGGCTTGTGGGAGGAGGTCAGATGTATTGATGGATAGAACCAGCACAGGGCAGGCTTGTGGGAAGAGGTCAGATGTATTGATGGATAGAACCAGCACAGGGCAGGCTTGTGGGAGGAGGTCAGATGTATTGATGGATAGAACCAGCAGAGGGCAGGCTTGTGGGAGGAGGTCAGGTGTATTGATGGATAGAACCAGCACAGGGCAGGCTTGTGGGAGGAGGTCAGATGTATTGATGGATAGAACCAGCACAGGGCAGGCTTGTGGGAGGAGGTCAGATGTATTGATGGATAGAACCAGCACAGGGCAGGCTTGTGGGAATTGGGAAGAGGTCAGATGTATTGATGGATAGAACCAGCACAGGGCAGGCATGTGGGAAGAGGTCAGATGTATTGATGGATAGAACCAGCACAGGGCAGGCTTGTGGGAGGAGGTCAGATGTATAGATGGATAGAACCAGCACAGGGCAGGCTTGTGGGAGGAGGTCAGATGTATTGATGGATAGAACCAGCACAGGGCAGGCTTGTGGGAGGAGGTCAGATGTATAGATGGACAGAACCAGCAGTGCAGGCTTGTGAGAGTAGGTCAGATGTATTGATGGATAGAACCAGCACAGGGCAGGCTTGTGGGAGGAGGTCAGATGTAGTGATGGATAGAACCAGCACAAGGCAGGCTTGTGGGAAGAGGTCAGATGTAGTGATGGATAGAACCAGCAGAGGGCAGGCTTGTGGGAGGAGGTCAGATGTATTGATGGATAGAACCAGCACAGGGCAGGCTTGTGGGAGGAGGTCAGATGTATTGATGGATAGAACCAGCACAGGGCAGGCTTGTGGGAATTGGGAAGAGGTCAGATGTATTGATGGATAGAACCAGCACAGGGCAGGCTTGTGGGAGGAGGTCAGATGTAGTGATGGATAGAACCAGCACAAGGCAGGCTTGTGAGAGGAGGTCAGATGTAGTGATGGATAGAACCAGCACAGGGCAGGCTTGTGGGAGGAGGTCAGATGTAGTGATGGATAGAACCAGCACAAGGCAGGCTTGTGGGAAGAGGTCAGATGTAGTGATGGATAGAACCAGCAGAGGGCAGGCTTGTGGGAGGAGGTCAGATGTATTGATGGATAGAACCAGCACAGGGCAGGCTTGTGGGAGGAGGTCAGATGTATTGATGGATAGAACCAGCACAGGGCAGGCATGTGGGAAGAGGTCAGATGTATTGATGGATAGAACCAGCACAGGGCAGGCTTGTGGGAGGAGGTCAGATGTATAGATGGATAGAACCAGCACAGGGCAGGCTTGTGGGAGGAGGTCAGATGTATTGATGGATAGAACCAGCACAGGGCAGGCTTGTGGGAGGAGGTCAGATGTATTGATGGATAGAACCAGCACAGGGCAGGCTTGTGGGAGGAGGTCAGATGTATAGATGGACAGAACCAGCAGTGCAGGCTTGTGAGAGTAGGTCAGATGTATTGATGGATAGAACCAGCACAGGGCAGGCTTGTGGGAGGAGGTCAGATGTAGTGATGGATAGAACCAGCACAGGGCAGGCTTGTGGGAGGAGGTCAGATGTATTGATGGATAGAACCAGCACAGGGCAGGCTTGTGGGAGGAGGTCAGATGTATTGATGGATAGAACCAGCACAGGGCAGGGTTGTGGGAGGAGGTCAGATGTATAGATGGATAGAACCAGCACAGGGCAGGCTTGTGGGAGGAGGTCAGATGTATTGATGGATAGAACCAGCACAGGGCAGGCTTGTGGGAGGAGGTCAGATGTATAGATGGACAGAACCAGCAGTGCAGGCTTGTGAGAGTAGGTCAGATGTATTGATGGATAGAACCAGCACAGGGCAGGCTTGTGGGAGGAGGTCAGATGTAGTGATGGATAGAACCAGCACAGGGCAGGCTTGTGGGAGGAGGTCAGATGTATTGATGGATAGAACCAGCACAGGGCAGGCTTGTGGGAGGAGGTCAGATGTATTGATGGATAGAACCAGCACAGGGCAGGCTTGTGGGAGGAGGTCAGATGTATAGATGGACAGAACCAGCAGTTCAGGCTTGTGAGAGTAGGTCAGATGTATTGATGGATAGAACCAGCACAGGGCAGGCTTGTGGGAGGAGGTCAGATGTAGTGATGGATAGAACCAGCACAGGGCAGGCTTGTGGGAGGAGGTCAGATGTATTGATGGATAGAACCAGCACAGGGCAGGCTTGTGGGAGGAGGTCAGATGTATTGATGGATAGAACCAGCACAGGGCAGGCTTGTGGGAGGAGGTCAGATGTATTGATGGATAGAACCAGCACAGTGCAGGCTTGTGGGAAGGGGTCAGATGTAGTGATGGATAGAACCAGCACAGGGCAGGCTTGTGGGAGGAGGTCAGATGTATTGATGGATAGAACCAGCACAGGGCAGGCTTGTGGGAGGAGGTCAGATGTATTGATGGATAGAACCAGCACAGGGCAGGCTTGTGGGAGGAGGTCAGATGTATTGATGGATAGAACCAGCACAGGGCAGGCTTATGGGAGGAGGTCAGGTGTATTGATGGATAGAACCAGCACAGGGCAGGCTTGTGGGAGGAGGTCAGATGTATTGATGGATAGAACCAGCACAGGGCAGGCTTGTGGGAGGAGGTCAGATGTATTGATGGATAGAACCAGCACAGGACAGGCTTGTGGGAGGAGGTCAGATGTATTGATGGATAGAACCAGCACAGGACAGGCTTGTGGGAGGAGGTCAGATGTATTGATGGATAGAACCAGCACAGGGCAGACTTGTGGGAGGAGGTCAGATGTATTGATGGATAGAACCAGGACAGGACAGGTTTGTGGGAGGAGGTCAGATGTATTGATGGATAGAACCAGCACAGTGCAGGCTTGTGGGAGGAGGTCAGATGTATTGATGGATAGAACCAGGACAGGACAGGCTTGTGGGAGGAGGTCAGATGTAGTGATGGATAGAACCAGCACAGGGCAGGCTTGTGGGAGGAGGTCAGATGTATTGATGGATAGAACCAGCACAGGACAGGCTTGTGGGAGGAGGTCAGATGTATTGATGGATAGAACCAGCACAGGACAGGCTTGTGGGAGGAGGTCAGATGTATTGATGGATAGAACCAGCACAGTGCAGGCTTGTGGGAGGAGGTCAGATGTATTGATGGATAGAACCAGGACAGGACAGGCTTGTGGGAGGAGGTCAGATGTAGTGATGGATAGAACCAGCACAGGGCAGGCTTGTGAGAGGAGGACAGATGTATTGATGGATAGAACCAGCACAGCTTTCCAAAAGCGATTCACGGCAATCGAGTATAAATTCAGCTTTACTGGGATGTTGACCTGGGCAGTTAAAAATGGACTGGTTGATCAAATTTAGAATCGCAACAATTATGATTTAGCTCACCTTCTGAGGACAATGTTGAGATACGTGAGAAAATTGTCAAGTTTTCCTCCAAGAAAGGATGAAACACTAGCTTGATTGTCAGCTCCCAGCATATACTTGTTTGGTACTGCAATCTGATAGATGCCTCTGGAAATTAAATTAGGAAAGAGCAAATAAGGGAATAAACCAGAAGGGGGACAAATGGTTCTGATTTAAAAAATAGTTAAAATATCGGTCAAAGTTAAAAATATCAATCAAAGTTCAACTCTCGGGTTTGAATTTTCAACATTTCATATACTTCCATTACAGGAAAGGGAGGAAGTGGTCAGCCTCCTCATGATAGAACATCAGTGAACTTTTGGTTTGTTCCCTAATTGTTATGTTTTTAAGGGGGTGTTTTTAAATTGCTTTGTTCTAGCGCATTTCATGCTGTTTATTATATCAAGTGCAATATCCTTGTCTATGTCTTTTTTAAGTAGTTGCAGGATTCTGTTTTTTATTTTGGCTTGTGTAGGGGTGTGTGTGACTAGTGTGAGGGTGGGCTTTTAAGGGTCACAGGTTTCAGTGTGTGTGTGATGAAGTAGGGGTCAGTAGGGGGTGTGGGTGGGATGTATGTGGGATGCTTGAGTGTGTGTGGGGGTCTGTATGAATGTATGGGGCCTATGTACTGGTCAATGCTCTTTTGATATTTTTCTCGTATCGTTTATATGATTATTAAATTGTGTTGTTGAATTTGTATGTAAAATTGTTGCAATTCGGTTTTTATACTGTGATGACAATATTTGAATAAAATTTTTATGATGAAAATGAAATTAATGTTAGTAAAACCATGAATTTATTTGCTTTGCAGTGCCTTCAAAATGAAGAGACAAATCAAGTCTTCACATACCATATTGTGATTGTGATTCCATATCATTGTAATATGCACATGTGGAGGGAGCGTAACCAAACTAGTTTTGTAGGTTTGCGATCGTGGCCGACATAAAATCATAATCTAAAAAAATTATGATTTTATGTCGGACCAACAGAAAATCATCCCGTTTTACTACAAATAGGGCTTAATTTGACAGTTTGCTCATAGATTTAAGTTAGAACATGTGTAAGTATTACAAATATGCCACAAAATCGGGTTTGAAAAAAATAAAGGTAAATTCTGAAAAGAGATCGTACATTAAGGCTTTAAGGAGTATTTTGTGATCCTAGCATCCTCTTTTTATGCTATTTTTCAGTAGATATCCACGAAAAAAGCCTATTTCCAAAATTTCAGTTGATTACGATTTTGCATTTGGGAGTTATGCATGATTGTGTGTATTACACTGCTCCATACAATAAGAATTTTTTTCTGGTACACCAGAATGTACTTCAAATTTTGCGATATCTTTGCTAAAAGAATTAATCTGCAATATACTGTTTTATACATTATGTAGCCAGAGCTTTTTTGAAGAAAAAAAAACTAGAGCAACTGTGCCCTTTGCAAGGGCACGAGGGAAGTTAGGCGGATGACTGTGATGATCTGATCAAGCAGCAATACTGTGCTGGATAAGATTAATTTTAATAATAATGATTTTTTTTAATTTTCATTAATGGCCGTTTTAATATAGCCTACCTTGATCGTGGAAAGCTGGCATTTTGAAAAATTGACTTTTGACCTTTGCATGACACCCTTAATGATCTTAAATGAATTTCAAAATATTTAAAACATGTTGAGAATGTCATAAGGATCATTGCATTTAAATTTCAGCTCAATTGGAGCATTTAAAAAAACTTGACCTTTGACCCATTTATGACCCCGTAATGACCTTAAATGAATTTTGAAATATTTTAAACATGTTTAGAATGTCATCAGGATCATTGCATTTAAATTTCAGCTCAATTGGAGCATTTTAAAAAACTTGACCTTTGACCCATTTATGACCCTTAATGACCTTAAATGAATTTTGAAATATTTTCAAAATGTTTAGAATGTCATAAGGATCATTGCATTTAAATTTCAGCTCAATTGGAGCATTTTAAATAACTTGACCTTTGACCCCTTTATGACCCTTAATGACCTTAAATGAATTTTAAAATATTTTTAAAATGTTTAGGATGTCATAAGGATCATTGCATTTAAATTTCAGCTCAATTGAAGCATTTTGAAAAACTTGACCTTTGACCCCTTAAAGGGGAATACTGAAGGGAGAAATAATCTAGCCAAATTATATATCAAAAGAAAGCTTAGAAGTCCATGAACACGAATCTGTCGATTAATATCCATTTTGAAGCTCCGTAAAGGAGAAATAACTGAAATAAAACTTCCATTTGATGACTACGGCAACCGGAAGTTGTCTTCCTCAAAATCGAGGTACTGACCTTGTGACGTCACGTAATGTAGAATGGCAAACCCGGAAATGATGGTAACAACATGAAGCATAGCGAATTCGGTGTAATTTTAGAGTGTTGTTTATTCCATTTTTTGCAATGTGGCAGTTCATTATTAATGAAAATATCCAAATAAACACATATTTAAATACTCTTTTGCATGTACATGTGGTCATTTTAGTACAATATACCAACTAAACTGTAAATTGCAGCGATATTGATCATCATCAGCGACGACTTATCTAGACAGGTCGAATGAACACACGGTACATACTACAGTCAGTCATCCGTTTGAAGACCAACATTCCAATTTATATTCATATTAATACCATAAAATGCACAAAAAAGTGTTAACCATAAACTAATTATATATTAAATCAAAGAACTCCAACTATTTTTAAAACCAATATCATTTTGATCACAAAACACGGAGCGTTTCTGTTCGTGTTTACATTGTTTTGGTGCAGCTAGCGATACTTGAATTTCGCGGCACGGGCCATCTCGGCGATAGTTGACCATTCATGTGGCACCAGATCTTGGCGTGTTGGATGCCCGGATGAGCGATGTTTTTACTAGTAAGAAAGAAATTGCATTTAAAATCAACTCATATTTCATCAATTTGAGAGTCACTTTTGATTTAATTTCCTTGAAGTATTTATTCCAAGTTAATTTGCGACAAAAACACAACATGTACCGCCCGATATGCCGAATACCGAAATGCTTTTGTTTTGTCGAGGAGTTTCAACACGTTCTATAAATACTACCGCGTCCATTTTCATGGAATTCGGAACGCTCGATATCGATATCGTGCTGGATTTTTAGAAGCTTCATAGAATTACCTGATATATTTTATACTGTAATTGTTTGCTTGAGTTTCTCTTGATTGAACGTATTTCTGCTGGGCATGGCCGAGGAAGGGGGATCTGACAAGAAACCAAAGTCAACAAAGGGAGGATGCAGGTGTGTATTGGGAGGATGCAGCAATACCATATACGATGGGTTCAGCATCCATGAAATGCCGAAAACTGGTACAACTAGGAGTGGATGGATAAGGTTTATCCAGTGTACTTTAGTAGGGTTCAAAGCAAACGAAAGGAAACGTGTGCATGTATGTAGCGGACACTTTGATCGAGAACAGTATGATCAATCCCAACTTAGACAGTACAGACTAAGGCTAAGGAAGCTGCCACCAAAACTACTTCCCAGTGCCATTCCACATATCAAGAAGGCACTGCAGCCATTTCCACCTGATTGGTTCATCAGGCCAGAGACTGAGGTACTTACACCATCAGCACCAACATCAACAGTAACAACTACCATCACAACCACCTCAGCAAGAATTGGATCTCCACCCGGCTTTCCGTGCTCAACTACCACCACCCCTAGTCGAAGCACAACTGTGATGACAGCTACAACATGTATGCCTATGATAACACCCATTCCTATACATACCACCCCTCATAGTAGTCGAAAACGAAATGCCAGAAGTGTGATGACAGCTACGCCTGAACCCATGTCAATTGATAATGTGCCTATTCCTTTAATCGGAGAACATGATGATGATACCGGGTCTGAGAAAAGGAAGAGGCGTCGTTCAGGATATTTACGACAACAGGTAATTTTTTTTTTATTATCAACTCATTTTATACCATACCTTTATAAAAAGGGTCTAATTGGACCTATCCCTTTGAAGGCAAAGATGCCCCAAGTCTGACAAATTGCCTCTGGTCAGGGCTTAAAATCAATGGCGGCATCAAAATATTTTTCCAGGAGCCATGCAAGTGCTTTTAAAGCCCTGGGGTATTTACAACTGGTGAATTGGGGAAAGCAGCTCAAAATAGACGGGGTACAGCTTTTCAGGCCATTGCGAAATCCCGACAGTAGCCCCCGAAAGTGATTTTACAGAAGAGATTGTTTTTAAAAGTAGGCCCAGACAGAAATTAAAAAATAAAAATACGGACCGACGTACCGTAAAATGGGGTAACTTCGGTCAGCGGGGTAACTTTGGTCGGTCAAATATATTTTTTAAATGGTCATATTTTCAGTACAGCAATATTGTTTTTAGTCATATTTGGTGTCAATTTGTTCAAATATGTTTGGAAGAAATAATAGTCGCTCATGTGTAATTTCTTTGAAATTTACGAAAAAAGCGGGATTTTTGACCAAAAATCAGCATTTTTTTACATTTTTTGCAGAAAAAATATAAATCGATATTTGTGAGCAAAAATGTGTGTTTGATTAATTTTGCAAGGTGTCAAATGTCACAAAAACAACAACTTGCCCATATTCAGCGAAGATCAATTTTTTGATTTTTTTCCTTCATGGAATGTAATACTGTGACCAAAGTTGCCCCAAAGGCGGGGTAACTTTGGTCAGGTCATTTTGAACCCCTAGGGCACCCTTACAAAATTATTAAAAAATATCTTTTTCAACTTCAAGGTGTAGAAGGGAACCCTAATGTCACAAAAAAGAGTTAATTTGAAATATAATTGGTTTTGTTTGGAAGCAGTGGTTTAAAAACTCTGAAAAGTGCCCAAAGTTACCCCATTTTACGGTACCGTATTATAAAGCTCTCCAGTTCTCCAGGCTAGCGACCAGCATGATATAACGATGATAATGATTTATATATGCCTGAGCCATTTTCCAACTTTTGATCAGCAAAAGGGAAATAGGTTCTTGAAATAAAAGTGCTGTCACATTCTGTACATTTGGTATGTTTTTACATGATTTTTTTTGCTTTGCTTTTGTTGTTCGCCAGGAAGTAAGGAGAATAGAAGAGGAGTTTAAAAAGAAAGAAGAAGAAAAGCGTGCTGAAGAAATGGCAAGGAGAGAGCGTGAGAATAATAAAGCTATCCAATCTGCCCCAATGGTGAGTACATCGTTGTGTCTATGCGATTTTTTTTGTATGCACCTGTTTGGGATCAATCTTTTTTGCCGGTTCACAAAGGCAGTGTGTAGCAAGGTGACAAAAAATTGGGCGCCCAAAGTTATTTATTTGAAGTTGTGAAAACGTCCCACTTGTAACTTACTTGTGTGCAGGTTTCTGTCTATCCCCTACCAGGTGCGCTGTTGGATTTTGTTTTCAGTAAATAGATATATGCACTTGTTATGATTTTGATTTTAAACTTTTGATCCAAACACAAGGTACTCTTTCATCAGCACTTGATATGCACTTGATTGGGAGTTACTTTTTCATTGGAGTTGCAGAGCACAATGTTCGAATGTTATTTTTTTTAAATTATTTTGAAAATGTCAGTAAAATCAAGTCAGTTTGGTAAAAAACTAAATGCCGTTTTTTGTGGTTTAATTTCATACTAAAAAAACCCTGTCTGAATCTATTTGTTGCCGTCAGTATATAATTATTTGATAGAAATTCTAGAATTTCATATTACAAATAACCATTACTTTGCAGATGGTCAGCCGCAAATCACAGGTAAAGGTGAAGAAAAAGACCAAAACATGTGGACTACAAGTGAGGCCGTTTGGTTATAACAAAGGTAATTACTATACACCGTACACACAAACCCATCAGCCCCCCCCCCCCACTTCATTCAGTAGCTAATAATTTTGTTGGATCATACTTATTTTTCATAATTTACCATACTTTAATAATACCAGGGCTGTCAACTTTTTGGAAATGCTTGGCGTGAGACAGAAGCGTACCAGGATTTGCCGCCACCAATGTTCATATTGACCGATGATTATTTGACCCACGGCGCTCGAGACTGAAAAGCGGGGGGTGAGATGATGACGATGCGTGAGATTTTACTCATTTTTCAGCTTTTTGCGTGAGATTTTTTACCTGGGCGTAAGATTTTACTACCTTGGCGTGAGACCGTGAGAAAGTGACCCAATGCGTGAGATTCACGGCCAATGCGTGAGAGTTGACAGCCCTGATAATACCCTTTTTCAGGAGAAACTTAACTGCTAGTTTTTCTGTTGAGAAATCCACAAACAAAGCAGATGACAAAATGTCTCAGAAAATGTTGATATTTGTGTGCAAAAACAGTGCAATGTACATGTATGTAGATGAAGTTACCACTTTTGATTTTTTTTGCTGCAGTTTTCGGAAGAAAAAAATTGCACTTCAGTTAAAAAAGCTACATCATATGAACGTATGAAAATAGTGAAACTTTGAAGCACATGATTTTACCTGACAGGAAATAAATCCTGTTTTAGGGCCCGACCGACCCAGAATTTGCATTTGGGAGAATTTTTTTTTTTTTAATGTTGCTCTAATCATTTAAAATCAGCCATTTTGGGCCAAAATTGATTAATTTGGTCGAACGTTTTTAGAAATTAGTTGGCAAAGAATCTTTAGATTTTTTTCAGATTTTTGTGAAATTTTAATCGTCTGCCCGAAGAGTTTTTTAATTCTAAATTTATGATAATTGCAGGCTTACAGACAGACATCACCTACGGAACTGCTAGGCCCACTGGAAGCATTGAACTACAGCATGTTGCAACGCAAACAGACAAAGAACCAACACAGGAGGTCGTTGAAGAGGAAGCAGATGATGAAGGTGATGATGGCATTGAGATTGTTGACGATGAAAGACTGGACCCATCATACAAGCCAAATGAAGATGAAGAGGACATTGCCGATGAAGGATATGATGAAGATATGTGAGTCACGACTAATGATGTGTGAGAGTACTATATGTACCCTGTTGCAGTCTTCTTTCATCTCATTGTGCCTACTTGACCATTTTTTTTTCTTCTATGGATGTTAGAGATATTCAGTTCTATTTCCAATTTAAAATCCTATTTCTAAGCTGGCTTGGATATGGACAGTAGCGTAGCATCATAGGGGCACAGGGGCATGTACCCCCCCCCCCCATCGACCGCAAAATTTTTAGTAAAATGCCAAATCTGACTGGAAAATAGTATTAAAAAGTGTGATATTTTGTTATGTTAAATGTTTTCAAGTGCGATCAAAATCTCATGATACATTTTGTTTTGTTTTTCCTTTTATATACAGGCAACCATATGCAGGGGATTTGCAAGAAGAAAAGAAATATATTGTGTTTGAGTCTGAGTTAGTGAAACTTTTTAAGCAATGTAAATCATGTGGTATGGACTGCGATGTACAAAAGGTACACCCACAGAGTTTTGGTTCACAACTTAAGATTGTGGCAGAGTGCAGGGAATGTACTGACAAGTATGAATGGTATACACAACCAAAGGTGGGGGATTTCCACGCTGGAAATATATTACTATCAGCTTCAATTCTATTTGCAGGCGCAAGCCCTGCAAAGGTGTTGAAAGTGTTTAGGCACTTTAACTTGCAAGGGATTTCCAACAATACCTTTATAGAGCACCAAACACAGTATTTGCAGCCTGCTATTATCAGAGTCTGGGACAGGCAACAAAGTTACATGTATGGCAAGATTAAAGAAGAAGGAGGACAGCTCAACGCTGGGGGAGACATGAGGGCCGACACGCCAGGTCATTCAGCAAAATACGGGTCCTATACGTTTATGGACATGGACACTAGCAAGGTCATAGATGTTCAACTTGTGCAGGTAAATGCTTTAGAAGTATAAACATGTACTTTTTTCTGAATCCAACAAGGTACTTTGGCTTTCATGGTAGGACAGTGTTCCACATAAATGAAGCAGTGACTTGAAAATTGCAAAATTTATGGATACTTTACAGAAAATTGGGTTTTCACAATAATTCCTAGTAAATTATTGTGGATGCCGGATGGCGGATTATGATCGCTTTAATTAGGATAGTATTCAGCTTGTTTATCAAAAGTAGAGAATTCATTGGAAATATTATATTTTTTGTAACTGATTTAGTTTTTACATTACATTTTTTCCCTTCACAGAGCACCGAAGTCAAGAATTCCAATGCAATGGAGTTAGAGGGACTGCGCCGTGGAATGGACAAACTCAACGCTGCAGACATCGAGGTCCAGACCCTTATCACAGACCGGCACATGTCTGTAGCAAAGTGGATTCGTGAGACCTATCCTGACATAGATCATCGCTATGATATTTGGCACATAGCGAAAGGTAAGATGTCATGTACGTGTGTTTGCTGTGGATTTTGCGCAATACATTATTGCGTGAAATTTTCACACGGTTTTATTTTCAGGGTTAATTCCAAAACTGAATTTTAAAGCCTCAGAAATAACTGAATCTACACTTCCCTTTGTAATATGTAAAGGACATAGGCAGAAATAAATTTGGAATGTTGCAACAGTACTGCTCTGATCAGCAACCAATGACTGCATGCGAGCCTCTGCATTGATGTCAGACAGAACATTCCAAGTTTATATCTGCCAGCAACCATGGTAGAACTAGATACACTGCATAGTTGCAGGGTACAGGTAAACACAGTCAGGATCTCTGCTTCCTGCTTTTTATGACCGAACACAAATATTATAATGAAAGACAAAGATAAAGAGAATTTATCGCGTCTGGCGTCATCTGTCAATCAAACTCGAGCGGTTTGTTTACAAGTGTCGTGATGATGACTTGCTGAGCACGGATTTATTAGCGGGCGCCTTATTGTTAATTTTGCACCTTTCGACATGCAAACCATCTCAAAAGTTAGGTCTTTATAGTAGGAAACTTTCTTAACCGAAGGCACCATGTCCACAATGCCTAGAAAAGCTGCTTTTTGCCTTGTAAAAGTACGTAATTTTTCGCCATTTGCTGCTATTCCTTTTCTCCGATCAGCACCAGATAGATCGGTCTTCCTTTCTGGCGTAAACCAATCAAGGATCGTAATTGACAGTGACATCAGACGCGATAAATTCTTTTTATCTCTGTCTTTAATTATAAGGCCAAGCAAAGTTGATTTATAACGGTTTTTCCTGTTGCCTACCCGCATTGTAAAATCACACCAACCCCAACACCCACCCATGTTCGAGTTTTTTTTCTTACTGGGGGTGTTTTTTGCAGGAAAACCCAATGATTTGGGCACATAATCCTAATTTGCTGCAGATAAATTGGTGTGAGAAGACCGCTTAATTCATGCAGTTTGACGGATAATGAAACTTAAAATAAAGAATAATGAATTAATCATCTTGTTTGTATTCGGAAAATATCATATGAAACTCAGTATTTACTGTGCAATTGCATGACTGGATTGTTGATGAATTTGATACTAACACTAGGTTTTAATTTCAATTTACAGGAATCAAGAAGAAAATCAAGGCACTGGCAAAAACAAGTGATTGTCAGTTGGCTGGGGACTGGAAAAGGTCCATCATAAACCATGTGTATTGGTGTGCTACATCAACTGAAGATGGGGATGGAGATGTGATAGTAGCCAAATACAAGAGCTTGATGAACCACATTAGAAACATTCATACAGGCCATGATGATGAGCATTACCCATCTTGTGAGCATCCTGCCAACTACCCAGACAGGGAATGGATGACTGCAGGTTAGTTATACTGGCCCATGATAACTATGCATGAAATCTTGACATGAAATGCAGAGTACAGTTTGTTCACTCTGAAGTGTGACAACTCGCACGTTAACAGAGCGTAGTGCTGCGTCTCTGCTGTAGGTATGCGTGCCTTCAAAGTCGGCACAATGTGTGCGTCTGTACTTTGTACTTCAGAGTAGACTGACTGTATGTATCGAGTGTCATATAATTTTCATTTTATAGGAAACACCTTTCACACCCGATTGAGAGTCATCACAGTCATGATACAATGTCAAAATATATATATATATATATATATACCGTATTCGCCCGAGTATGGTCCCACGTTCGAGTATATAGTCCCCCCACCCTCATTTTGAAAAATTCCAGAAATTGTAAAAAAAAAAAAAAAAAAAAAAAAAAAGTTTTTTTTTCGGTTTTGGAGTTTCCCTGGACCTAGACCTAGATGCTAGGATCATTCATGGTTGACCTAAAAAAAGAAAAAAAAATTCAAGATGTTTTGTATTTTTAATATGAAAATTGATAATTTGTATTCATGTATTAATGATTTCAAAATGCATTCAATTCAATTTTTTTTATGTCAACCATGAATGATCCTAGCATGTAGGTCTAGGTCCAGGGACACTCAAAACCGAAAAAATAAACTTTAAAAAAAAAAAACTTTTTTATTTTTTAATTGAGTATAATCCCACCCCAATTGTGAAAAATGTTCACCTAAAAAATGGGTGGGACTATACTCGGACCAATACGGTAATAGGAAACTAGTAGAAAGCTTGTGTATGGGCATTTATCTGAAAGGGCAATTGCGGTTCTTCAGGAATTCATTGTTTGCAACTTCATTCAAAATTTACAACAATCTGCACACATTGCCGTTCTACCTCATTGCCCAGTATTACTTGCTGTGAAGTCGCTAAACCGATATGAGAAAAATAAATTTACTACATCATAATGTTAACAAAATATGTGTCTTATTTTCCATATTTTAGGAACAAAGGTGTATGAGAAACTTTCGGAAATTATACTTAGGACACGCTTGTTGAAGGATATATCCAAGATGTCCCACAAGGACCAAACCAGTAAAGTGGAGGCATTCCACAGTGTCCTCCTCCACTGGTGTCCAAAGATGCTGGCATACTCATATCCAGGTATCAAGTGCAGGTAATTATTCAATGTATTGGAAGCAATCATAAATATTTCAAAATTTACACTTGTGAGTTCAACTAGTTTTTGTCAGAGAAGAACGGCAGTTGTTTATATTTTGAGAGCGTGCAGAGCGTAGACACGGAAGTGGGGTTCTGATTGGCCGATTCAGTCGTCTGACAATCATAACAACAGACCAATAATCTGATTGGGCGATTACACGTCAAAAACGTTGGTCGGCACAGGTCAGCGCTCTTGAAGGGAACACAAAGCTCTGCGTAGGTCGCTCATTAACAGGGCGTTCGCATCAATCTGAGCAAGGGACTGCCGTTCTTCTCTGAAACCCAGTGTAATATCAAATGATAGCAATACACCAGACCATATGCAAGATTATTTTGTGGGGGACGCAGAATTTTCAAATGTGGCCATTTTCCCAAATAAAAATTGTATGCAAAAAGTGGATTAATTTAGACCTTGGACATTGTTACTTGTAATGTTTGTTTCATTTTTGTCTAATATTTTTGTAGATTGTACTTGGCAGCTATACACTGGAATGAGAATAGCAATCGGAAACAAGCTACCAGGAAAGATGGGACTCCGATCATCAAGATCACATTCCCAAGACCTAAGGAAGGATGCTACACAGTCAACAAGGTGCTGACAGCATGCACATACAGTGAGTATTATGGTGGATGTGTTAAAATATGGTATACTGAAATGGTGGCTGGTGAGGTGTAACTGATCCAATCTGTGATGATGGGTTACTTACTAGTTGAAGCCTTCACCAAAACCTGCCCATGTAAATGTAACCATTGGGGCTGTGCAATAATTATGTGTACAAAGGGTGAATTCTGAAAAGGGTCCATCACCCACTTTGACAATGCCAAGAAATCTTGTCCCCCTTTATTCACCACACCAGTGGTACACACAATTATTGCGCCCTGGGTGTCTTTCGGTGAGAGCGTAGGGGGATTTTTGGTGAAAAGGCCCCTAAACCCTCTTTTTGTGAGACTGGTAAATATCTTACCAAATGAGGTGGTCTTTCCGCAAGACTGGGTAAAATCTTTGGGTCAAAATATAAAAGTTGATACAAAAAAGTCCACAAACTTAAAATTTGTTGGAAAAAAAATGGGGTCAGTCGGCGAGAGATCAGAAATTTTGGGGGACATGAAAACAACAAAAATGTGTCATTGGGTGAGGAGTTCTGTAAAACTGAAAATGTTTCTGCACATCCTTATCACCCCCACTGTTATTACACCACACCTTGATCTAATTTATACCTCATGATTAAGTCACTGCATATTGCTTTTCAGATTATGTTGATACACTGATGAGTGAGGTGTTAACCCTGGTGAGTGGAAGGAAGAAGATACGGGCAGAGCTGGTTGAGCTGCAACCTAAACCAGCTCTTTGCGCAGCTTATGAACATCCAGACAAGGCCGAGGCCATCAGAAAACACAAGGAACATCAACGCTTTGCTCAAAAATAAGAAGATGAAGATGTGTACACATTACCACATAAGTGACTTTGTATAATCGGTGCGCAAAATTGGGCTGAAGTTGTATTAAGAATACCAGTGTTTATGTTGTTTTATGGAGGGTAATTATAAGTCCCATCTGCAATAGTTGCCAGGTGACAATATTTACAATCTAGAATGCAGAAATTGGCTGCTTCAGCTAGTCAATGCAATTAATCCTTTTAGTATTGCAGATAGGGCCTTCTTACAATACCCCCTCAAAAATATGTACCACCCATTCAATTACAACAATTCTCTTGAGCTTGGGTTGGCTATGCCCTTCATGATGTGTTTTGGTTTTGGTACAGGATACATTTTCTTGTATGTTTTTCAATGGGTCATTGACACAAACACGTTAACTCCATTTTGGCCATTCTGAGAAAATTGAGTTATTATGTAGTCAAGTCAAGCCATTGATTTCCATGTGGTGCTAAATGTTGATACTTCTATGTGTTTATTGGAAAGTGCTCATGTTTGTGAACATTTTGGTATCAAAATCTCATTTTCGTAAAAAAATGGAGTTATGTCCTTGTGTCACTAGCCCCTCGTTTTAATCGTCTTTGAAAATTAGTGGTTCTGGAAAGAAAAGGAACTACATGTATCTCTTGATTGTTTACTAGTGTAACCATGGTTACATGGTACAACCAATAAATGAAAAACATAACACATTTTGAGATCGTAATATTTTATTTGTTTGACTTAATTATTTGCTGTTACAGTGAACAAGTATTTAAGTAAGTTTTAAGCCCAAAAAGGTTGTTTCAGAAGAAAATGGTAACATAGTAAAGCGGTACATACTTTTAAACCAAAATCAGTAAATATTCAAATAGGTTTTTATTGCATTTTTGACCCATTTTTCAACAAAAAAAACCTCAGAAAACAAACAAAAAAACATGTAAAAAAATTCTTCGGAACAATCTTTCCCCGGGCTTTATGATTCAGTGTAGAGTTGTACATAATATTCCATCGCAATAATGTTAAATGTTACTATAATTATCAAACATCATAAAAGGCATAACAGTTAAAGCCTGTATTGGTGAAATCGGCATGTTTGCAGTTGGTTTCACTATCAACAATCTAGATTCATCACAACAGTCATCAGAAGCCATTTAAAGGTGCTTGGTCCAATATTTCAATTTTCACTTCTGAATAAATTGTCATGGCACTACTCCCATCTAGGGAGTTTTACATGTAAAGGCTTGTCCAGTAGAAGACAGAAATTGCTCATTTGAAGGCCTGTATGAGAATGGCCAGGGTGCTGATTGGACCATGCTCCTTAAAATATGTTTGGTACAACACTGAAATTCACCTGAAAAAATGTAAAATATTTCAAGACATACAAAGTTTTGATTTATTAACAGTACTGTAAAAGTGGAAATTCTTGTGTTATATTTATTTTTACACTTTTCGCATTCCAAGCTGCTACCGTGAAAATAACAACATAATATTGCTATTGTGTTCAGGTCAATGTAGGAAACCTAGAATCACAAATTTAAAAACAAGGGAAACAGTTCAAAATTGGCAAAGTGTGAAAAATTAATCATGTGAAAATTTCCACTTCACAGTAATCTATTCTGGGAAAAACAGTGGCATGATCAATGGGAATTATATAATTCAGCTTTTTTTCACCATGTTCTCTGTAGCAAATAATGAAGGAAACTAGTAGAAAAAGTGATCCTGTCTGGGAATCAAACCCAGGACCTTAGGTTTACAAGACCTGTGCCTGATCACTTGACTAAGGGACAGGTCTTATAATCCTGAGGTCCTGGGTTTGATTCCAGGATGGGATCACTTTTTCTACTTGTCTCCATTACTATTTGCTGTGGCGAACCGGGAGACAAATTCTGTTCAGTAGTCTGTTTGTTGCTGTTAAAAAAAGAGATTCGCCGACTACAGGTACCATTATACTTATTTATTTACATTTGCCATAGGATGCTGGATTTCATCAGGCTATAGTTGTTCTCGCCTACATGTAGTGATTGGCAGTGACATCAATAACAGTCATAAGCATTTTTAATTTAGCTGCCTTTATACACAAGATACTATTCGGTAATTCCGAGAAGAGTGTAGATGTACACATTTCACAGCAGTAATCTAAAACTTGCAGTGATGTCACTATTAATCTCAGATGAGAACTATGAACTGATGTTATCTGTAGGCCATCTAAAGTCTTAGAACGCGTAGCACGGTTCCCTTGTAGTTATTTCTTCCATCAGGGTATGCCCGCATAATTGCTGAGTGTACACATGCTGGTAGCTGGACTCTGATGTCCTTGCCGAGATACCCCCAGCACCACCGGACAAACTTCCTGTATCCAACGTATCTGTATTTTCTGCAACAACAACAAAATATGCACACTTTATTATGTATCTAGATGTTTATTTGGTCATTGGCAAATTTCCCCAGTCAGAATTCTTGCCCCCCTGTTAACCCAAAATTGCGAAAATTCCCACTTTTGCTTGGGTTTTTTTGGGTGATTTTGCCGCCCCGAAATTCACTATGCCCGCCCCCCCCCCTAAACAATTCCTGGCGCCGCCACTGATTTCAACACTTTTGATATGAAGTTTTAGTGGTTGAAGTTTTGGTTTGGGTAGGGTAATTTTATGTGTTAATTTACGTTTTTTTATATTTTTTATTTACTTTTTTCCAAACCGCATAAGCCCCAGTGTCAATGTATTTGATGTCTTTATTACATTGTATATAATTTGCAAAATAAATTTGTTTAATACTAGCTGTAACCAAATATATTGTCAGTACCGTACTATTGTTGTCTGTTCATTTCTGAATAAATGCCAATTTTTCCAGATGGGCAGGCAAAATTGGAAAATTTGCCTACGGTCTAAAAATAAATTGCTTGATTGGCGACAGACACTAGACATTATTTCTTAATTTTTTGCAAAAAAGAAATTTTAGAATTTTAAAAACAAAAAGGAAAAATAATAGTAATAAAAAAAATGTCAACCGACCTACCCTATTTTTTTTTATATTACGCCAATCAAACAATTTTTTTAGACTAAACTCCGTACCCAAAATAGTGGCATTTTTTGTTGGGGTGGATCAAAGTCCATGATAGCCCCTGGTACTGCCACTGTCTAAAATACGTATCAGTTGAAAATTGAGTTCAAACTTTAGCAGCAGGGGCGGATCCAGGAATTTTCAATAGAGGGGGCGCCAAGCCATTAGCACAGCCGCTGCGGCTCTGCGCCCACACAAAGTCAGGCGCCGCTCTGCAAAAATACACATAGTCAGGCGCCGATCTGCAAAAAATAGAGGGGGCGCGCGCGCCGGGTGCGCCCCCCTCTAAATCCGCCCTTGAGCAGCAGATAAGTTATAATTTGAAACCAATGTGTGCAAATTGTTACGAGAATGTACACTTACTCATTGTTCCTATCAGCAAAAGATACAGCTGCTCTTCGCCACCTTGATGTATACTCCATCCACCCAATATAAAGTGAAGTTGGGTGGAGTATGGCAGGTTCAAACGCCTCGGAATCCGTTATACACCACGAACCCTGCAGACCTGCCTCTGCCACTACTTGGGGTATCTCTCGACAGCATTTGCAGTCACCTGCATTGAAGGATGGCTCAATATAGCAATTGTTACACTGACACCTGTCGAAAAAATGAAATAAAACATAGAAATGAACATAGAGCAGTAACTTACATCTTGACAATTGACATGGACAGCACATGTTTGTGAGATTGTGCGAGGCATAGGTGGCGGCAGTAGGGGAAATGGACACAAATTACACATCCCCACTAAGTTTCTCCATGGGGACGTCCCCCGCCCCTAAAAATCATAATAGAATTAAAGATAAAACAATAATTGCCCCATGCTTCTTCCTTTTTAATAGCCCGAAAAAACTATTTTGGACCAAAATAGGGTCAAATTGAAAAGTGAGGTTTTTTTGTCCGCACCGTTCCACCCACACCCCCACACCCCCTCTGTAAAAATTGAGCATTTAAATTCTCAATACAAACCCTGCTAACAATTAAGCCCAATTTAAAAATGACACAGCTTCCAAATATTTCTTGGTAAGTATATGAAGAGATTTTTGTTATTTATGACAATTTCACACTCGGTTTTGTGCTGAGACGAATATAGGCCTACACACATAGCTATTCGTCTATTCGTCTCAGGTTTTGTGACTTGTGTGTCCATATTATTGCTTTTATAGTAGGACGTACGATGTATGATGAGCAAGATTGAACGTGATGCGTGTTTTTATTGAAGCGGAGATGACGATGTTTTTGCGGGTGTCTTTGATGGTGTCTCTACTGTTATTTCATTCAGGCTATTTTTGAGTTTTGACGTTAATTTATAATACATGCAAGAATTGCAGGGATGGTGATATAATCATCCAACTCACAATCAGAGATATGAAGAAAACTCGACCCATAATATGGACATTTTTGTGGCGATAAACTTGCACGGTCAACTTTTAGTACGACCACATCCGGCAATGGCGAATCAGATTTCATCGCAAAACTGCCACTTTCAAGTACGACTTTTCGACAGATAACTCAGTTGTAAAATTCCAATTACGCTTGGGCTTTCAAAGTAGACCTTTTATAAAAATTCAATTAACAAACATATACAAATATGGTTGAGTAAAACGGCTAATATCGAGCTCAAAACATGAGTAAAATCATCGACATCACATAGCATACTACATAGCCTTGCACATGTTGCACGGAGCCCCAGAGCTAGTTTACCGGGGAGGAAACGGGTGATCGTAAGCCTTGGGCGCCGGGAATCAGAACTAAACCCCGATCATCTCGGATTTTATATTTTAAAAATCTCACCATCTCCTATGCTCCAGCCTCTCTGGATCAGGTGCTGGTCCTCCATCGCCAACATTTTCTCCTGGTTGACCCTGTGGTACTGGCTCATACTGCCATGCCCTAATTCTGGCCTCCTCATCATCTGTTGTTTCATCGTCCGTATGTCCGCCATCATCGATTTCATCTTCAAGTTCAACATATTCGCCAACTTCCCCATCATCTTCTTCGCTCGATTCACTCTCTGACTCTGTCTCACTATCAGTTTCATCCCTCTCATACTCCAACTCCATACATAAATCGTTTTGTTCATTGTCAGAATCCATGTTTACAGAAAGTTTGCAAAGTTAAATAAAACTTCTGAAACTTTTTTTAGATCGATTTGTAAACACAGCACAGCAACCTCAATACAATACAATCAACGTACAACACACTGCTGTCACACGCACGATCAAGCACATCGATTTCGTGCAGGGCTACATGACGTGACGTCATATTCTAGGGGCCAGATTTGACCTCTGTGTGACCCTCATTTGGGGGGGTGCCTAATTTGACTTTTCAATGCGTTATATTTCTTAATAGGGGTCACAAAAACACATAATTTATTTTGAATATTATTCTACGCCTCTCAAGCTTTCCATTGATATATAATGTTCCCATCATCAGTATTCCCCTTTAACTCTCTTCAC
Organism: Amphiura filiformis; assembly: GCF_039555335.1. Lineage (NCBI taxonomy): Eukaryota > Metazoa > Echinodermata > Ophiuroidea > Amphilepidida > Amphiuridae > Amphiura > Amphiura filiformis. The sequence goes on from NC_092643.1 coordinate 64,462,281, forward strand.
GCGGGTGTCGACTGCAGACGACAAGTTAAAAAAAAAAATCAAAAATTCAAAAATTTCATAAATGTAAATTTTCATGACCATATTTGTAATCAGCATGAAAAATGCATTAAAATGAGTACAAACAAGCCTAGTATTGATTCAGTGGTTCTTAAGATAGCTCTTGATATTTTGAGAAAATATTTCAAAACTTCAACTTTTTCCGTTGAAGTGCATGGCTAGCACGCAGAGCATTAATGACCTTAAATAAATTTTTTAATATTCTTAACATGTTTAGAATGTCATAAGGATCATTGCATATAAATTTCAGCTCAATTGGAGTATTTTCGGTTAAGATGACCTTTTTTGACCCCTGTGACCCCTTGGATGACCTCTGACGTTAAACAACCCATAACTTTTGTAGCCAGCTACCCAATACTGCTTGTGACTGAGGTTGGGCGATATCCGATCAAGGATGTGGAAGTAGTAGCAAATTGTGAGAAAGAAGAAAGAAAGAGGAAATGGCAAGAAAGAAATAAGTTAGGCTGCCCGCCTAACTTAAAAAGTGGGGAATGAGGTTGTGGATCATGAAATGCCCCTTCAAATTTTGTTCAATGTACAGGGGGTGCAACAGTTTATTAACTTTTCATTGCATCTCCTCCATTCTGTTTTTTTTTTTTCATTTTGATATATTTTGATGTTTTTTAATGTGATGGAAAATAAATAAACTGAACTTTGAACAAAGCATAGCAAAAACAATCTGCTGAGAGGTCTCTTTTGGCTAGGGAGAAGGAATGAGTGTGGTGTTATGTGGTGGGTGCCAGTGTGCAAGATCAGTGGGGGTGATCTTGTGGGAGTGATAGTTTATGATGAGTGGATGCGAGGTGCAGAGGTGTGTTTTGGAATGTACATGTGGGTGAATGGTTGAAAATGAATGTGTGGATGTTTTAACTATGTAAATTGCTTTTTCTTAATGATTTTGCTGTATTTCAATGTATTAAATGTTTTTATAAATGAGTATTTTTGACAAATTTGTTGCATTTCAGTATTTATACTGTTATGACAATTGTGTAATGAATGAATGAATGAATGAATAAAAGGAAGAAAAAAGAAAGAAAGAGGATGAAACTGTTTTTCTCATATGCAGTTTTGAACCAAGGACCCCTCGGGTGCCAGATACGTGCACGGCTACACCTTGCTGGGGGGGTCTACCATGGCGGCCAAGCTATCCGTGCCCATATGACTGTTAGCACGATGAAGCAATCACATCACGTGGGATACCGATGCTTACAGATATCTGCTTTGTAAAGTTTTTTTGATGTTTGGTACGTAAGGGTTAATATACTCAAATGCAAATAGGGGGCAAGTTAAGGTAACTGTAACACCCCAGGCTATTTTGGCGAGGGGTAATTTAGCTTTCTTCCTGGTAATTTTTTTCAAGCCCTGCATAACAAAAAGGACAAACTTATTGACAAGTATCTGCACACAAACTCAATTATAATCACATAACTCACTGTATATACTTGTAAAGCATGAGGAAAAAGGACAAATCTACTGACAAGTGCCTCCACACAGAAACTCAATTCAAATCACATTGCATACATCAAGTGTAACAGAAAGAGTGAAAAATCAAGTGTAACAGGAAGAATAAAAATCTACTGACAAGTCTCTACACACAGAAACTCAATTAAAATCACATTACTCACATCACGCATAATAAAAAGAGGAAAAAATTACGGGGAAGGCAAAATCACCCAAAAAACTCAAAGCATATTACTCACATCAAGTGTTACAGGAAGAGGAAAAATCTACTGACAAGTCTCTACACACAGAATCTCTATATTGAAATTACATACTCACATCACACTACTGACAATAAATTTTCACACAGAAACTCAATTCAAATCATATTACTTGCATCAAGTGTAACAGGAAATCTACTGACAAGTCTACAAAATGTACACACAGAAACATGATTCAAATCACATTACTAACATAAAGCATAACAAAAGGAAAAATCTACTGACAAATGACTTCACACAGAAACTCAGTTGAAATCACATAACTCACATCACATGTAATAAAAAGAGGAAAAATCTACTGACAGTAAATCTTCACACAGACACTCAACTGAAATCACAATACTCAATAATCAAGCGTAAAAGGAGCAAAAAATCTACTGAAGAGTCCACACACAGAAACTTGATTGAAATCACATTACTCACATCAAGTGTAACAAAAGGAGCAAAAAATCTACTGAAAACTCTCTGCACACAGAAACTCGATTGAAGTCACATTACTCACATCAAGCATAACAAAAGGAGCAAAAAATCGACTGAAAAGTCTCTACACAAAAAGACTCAATTAGAATCACATTACTCACATCAAGCACAACAAAAGTTTCAAAAAATCTAAAAAGTCTACACACAAAAACTCGATTGAAATCACATTGCTCTTATCAAGCGTAACAAAAGAAGTGAAAAATCTACTGACAGGTCTACACACAGAAACTCAATTGAAATCACATTACTCACATCAAGCTTAATTAAAAGGAGCGAAAAATCTACTGAAAAGTCTCTACACACAGAAACTCGATTTAAACCACATTACTCACATCAAGCGTAACAAAAGGAGCGAATTATCTACTGAAAAGTCTCTACACGCAGAAACTCAATTTAAATCACATTACTCACATCAAGCGTAACAAAAGGAGCGAATTATCTACTGAAAAGTCTATGCGCAGAAACTCAATTTAAATCACATTACTGATTACTCACATCAAGCGTAACAAATTATCTACTGAAAGTCTCTACACACAGAAATATGATTGAAATCACATCTGGGATGAAAACAAAACGCGCCCAGCAGTCAATCGCCGGTTCCATCCAGTTTCCATTTAGAACAATAGCAACCGAACGGAACAGGCGGTTAACCGCCGGTTGAGTTTTGATTTCGTCCCTTACTCACATTAAGCATAACACTCAGAAGGAGCAAAAAATCTACATACAAATCTCTACACATAGAAACTTGACTGAAATCACATTACTCATATCAAGCGTAAAAGGAGTGAAAAATCTACTGAAATGTCTCTACGAACAGAAACTCAATTGAAATCACATTACTAACATCATGCATAACAAAAGGAGCAAAAAACCTACTGCAAAGTCTACACACAGAAACTTGATTGAAATCACATTACTCACATCAAGCGTAACAAAATATCTACTGACAAGTCTCTACACACAAACTCAATTGAAATCACATTACTCACATCAAGTGTAAAACAAGCGAAAAATCTACTGAAAAGTCTCTACGAACAGAAACTCGATTGCAATCACATTACTCACATCAAGCTTAACAAAAGGAGTGAAAACCCTACTAACAAGTCTCTACACACAGTAAGTGTAAAACGAGCGAAAAATCTACTGAAGTCTCTACAAACAGAAACTTGATTGAAATCACATTACTCACATCAAGCTTACCAAAAGAAATAAAAACTCTACTGAAAAGTCTCTACACACAAACTCAATTCAAATCACATTACTCACATCAAGTGTAAAACGAACGAAAAACCTACTGACAAATCTCTACACACAAACTCAATTGAAATCGCATTACTCACATCAAGTGTAAAATGAGCGAAAAATCTACTGAAAAGTCTCTACACACAGTAACTCGACTGAAATCACATTACTCACATCAAGCTTAATTAAAAAGAGCGAAATATCTTCTGAAGTCTCCACAAACAGAAACTCGATTGAAATCACATTACTCACATCAAGTGTAAAACGAGCGAAAAAACCTACTGACAAGTCTCTACACACAGAAACTTGACTGAAATCACATTACTCACATCAAGCTTAATTAAAAGGAGCAAAAAATCTACTGAAAAGTCTCTACACACAGAAACTTGATTGAAATTATATTAATTAAATCAAGCGTAACAAAAGCAGTGAAAAATCTACGTAACAAAAACTTCACACATTCTAGAAATTAATTAAACAGTAGGGTAGCTGCAGGTAATATGGGACAGCAGGTAATATGGGACACCTGTTTTCATTTTAACAAAAAGTAGCTTAGAGAAGGTACACACTTTAAGTTGATTTGTTAAGTGTTTAGAGACATCAATTGTGCTTCTAGAAATGCAGTTTTGGAGTCTGTGTATCAAACTTTTGGAAATCAATGCCAAAAAGAGTGAAATTGCCCAAAAATTTACGTCGTTTTTTTGGCCTGATATAAAATCAATGACGCCACATTTTATGATTGTGTATCCAAATACTCTGGTACTGAGGGTGCATTTGTCACTTTTTTATGATCTTTAGGTGATGGGTTAAGCTTATCAGCAGGTAAAATTCCACTGAAAAGTGGCACTTTCCTTTATAAATGATTATTTTCTCTGATTTTCAACTGAATGGGTGCAGGTAATATGGGACACATAGGAAATTGTGTGCATTGTCAATGCGAAAAGCAAAACTATTTAGAAAATTGAATTTTCTTGTTGAAATTTGCATTTAACATTCAAAATCATGTAACAAAAATGTTTTTAGAACAAAAGAGTGATTTTCTGAACATTTTGATTTTCACCATAGAGATAACACAGTGTCCCATATTACCTGCACATGCAGGTAATATGGGACACTTGACGATGACGTCATAGCGTCCAAACAAACATAAAAACAAGATAACATTGCCTGTTTTATTAATCTTAAAGGACAGGTTGTTCATCATAACAATCTCTTTTGGGCATATCTTCTATAGTTTTTATGCACATAAGCTAAACGTCCTTAATGGTCCCATATTACCTGCAGGTACCCCATTTGAATTACATCATGCACATGCACAATTATCTCGATCAACAGGGTGTGTCTTGGTACCTGCTAGGACATCAAGCTTAACATAAGGAGAGAAAAACCTACTGACAAGTCTCTACACACAGAAACTTGATTGAAATCATATTACTCACATCAAGCTTAATTAAAAGGAGCGAAAAATCTTCTGAAAAGTTTCTACACACAGTATCTCGATTGAAATCGCATTACTCACATAAAACTTACCAAAAGGAGCGAAAAACCTACTGACAAGTCTCTATACACAGAAACTCGACTGAAATCACATTACTCACATCAAGCTTAATTAAAAGGAGCGAAAAATCTTCTGAAAAGTTTCTACACACAGTATCTCGATTGAAATCGCATTACTCACATAAAACTTACCAAAAGGAGCGAAAAACCTACTGACAAGTTTCTACACACAGAAACTCGACTGAAATCACATTACTCACATCAAGCGTAATAAAAGGAGCAAAAAATCTACTGAAAAGTCTCTACACACAGAAACTCGATAGAAATCACATTACACACATCAAGCGTAACAACAGGAGCAAAAAAGCTACACACAGAAACATGATTGAAATCACATTACTCACATCAAGCATAACAAAAGGAGCGAAAAAATCTACTGAAAAGTCTACACAGAAACTCGAATGAAATCACATTACTCACATCAAGCGAAAAAGGCGAGCAAAATCTACTAAAAAGTCTACACGCAGAAACTTGAATGAAATCACATTACACACATCAAGCGTAACAACAGGAGCAAAAAAAAAGCTACACACAGAAACATGATTGAAATCACATTACTCACATCAAGCATAACAAAAGGAGCGAAAAATCTACTGAAAAGTCTACACAGAAACTCAAATGAAATCACATTACTCACATCAAGCATAACAGGAGCAAAAAAAAGCTACACCCAGAAACATGATTGAAAGCACATTACTCACATCAAGCATAACAAAAGGAGCCAAAAATCTACTGAAAAGTTTCTACACACAGAAACTCGATTGAAATCGCATTACTCACATAAAGCTTAAAAAGGGGCGAAAAACCTACTGACAAGTCTACACACAGAAACTCGACTGAAATCACATTACTCACATCAAGTTTAAAATGAGCAAAAAATCTACTGACAAGTCTCTATACACAAACTCAATTGAAATCACATTACTCACATCAAGTGTAAAACGAGCGAAAAATCTACTGAAGTCTCTACAAACAGAAACTCGATTGAAATCACATTACTCACATCAAGCTTAACAAAAGGAGCGATAAATCTACTGACAAGTCTCTACACACAAACTCAATTGAAATCACATTACTCACATCAAGTGTAAAACGAGCGAAAAATCTACTGAAGTCTCTACAAACATAAACTCGATTGAAATCACATTACTCACATCAAGCTTAACAAAAGGAGCGTAAAACCTACTGACAAAGCTACACACAGAAACTCGACTGAAATCACATTACTCACATCAAGCGCAAAAGGAGCGAAAAATCTACTGAAATGTCTCTACGAACAGCAACTCTATTGAAATCACATTACTCACATCAAGTTTAAAATGAGCGAAAAATCTACTGGCAAGTCTACACACAGAAACTCAATTGAAATCACATTACTCACATCAAGCTTAACAAAAGGAGCGAAAAACAAATCTCTACACACGGAAACTCGACTGAAATCACATTACTCACATCAAGCGTAACAAAAAATCTACCGACAAGTCTCTACACACAAACTCAATTGAAACCACATTACTCACATGAAGTGTAAAACGAGCGAAAAATCTACTGAAAAGTCTCTACGAACAGAAACTCTATTGAAATCACATTACTCACATCAAGCGCAAAAGGAGTGAAAAATCTACTGAAATGTCTCTACGAACAGCAACTCTATTGAAATCACATTACTCACATCAAGTTTAAAATGAGCGAAAAATCTACTGGCAAGTCTACACACAGAAACTCAATTGAAATCGCATTACTCACATCAAGCGTAACAAAAAATCTACTGACAAATCTCTACACACAAACTCAATTGAAATCACATTACTCACATCAAGTGTAAAACGAGCGAAAAATCTACTGAAAAGTCTCTACGAACAGAAACTCTATTGAAATCACATTACTCACATCAAGTTTAAAATGAGCGAAAAATCTACTGGCAAGTCTACACACAGAAACTCAATTGAAATCACATTACTCACATCAAGCGTAACAAAAAATCTACTGACAAATCTCTACACACGGAAACTTGACTGAAATCACATTACTCACATCAAGCGTAACAAAAAATCTACCGACAAGTCTCTACACACAAACTCAATTGAAACCACATTACTCACATGAAGTGTAAAACGAGCGAAAAATCTACTGAAAAGTCTCTACGAACAGAAACTCTATTGAAATCACATTACTCACATCAAGCGCAAAAGGAGTGAAAAATCTACTGAAAAGTCTTTACGAACAGAAACTCGATTGCAATCACATTACTCACATCAAGCTTAACAAAAGGAGTGAAAACCCTACTAACTAACAAGTCTCTACACACAGTAAATCGACTGAAATCACATTACTCACATCAAGCTTAATTAAAAGGAGCGAAAAAGCTTCTGAAAAGTCTACACACAAAAACTTGATTGAAATCACACTACGCACATCAAGTGTAACACAAGCGAAAAACCTACTGACAAGTCTCTACACACAGAAACTCGACTGAAATTACATTACTCGCATCAAGCTTACCAAAAGAAACAAAAACTGTACTGAAAAGTCTCTACACACAAACTCAATTCAAATCACATTACTCACATCAAGTGTAAAACGAAGCGAAAAACCTACTGACAAGTCTCTACACACAGAAACTCGACTGAAATTACATTACTCGCATCAAGCTTACCAAAAGAAACAAAAACTGTACTGAAAAGTCTCTACACACAAACTCAATTCAAATCACATTACTCACATCAAGTGTAAAACAAGCGAAAAACCTACTGACAAGTCTCTACACACAGTAACTTGATTGAAATCACATTACTCACATCAAGCTTAATTAAAAGGAGCAAGTCTGTACGCACAAACTCAATTGAAATCACATTACTAACATCAGTGTAAAATGGGCGAAAAATCTACTGAAAAGTCTCTACACACAGAAACTTGATTGAAATCATATTACTTAAATCAAGCGTAACCAAAAGCAGTGAAAAATCTACGTAACAAAAACTTCACACATTCAAGAAATTAATTAAACAGTATTTGAATTACATCATGCACATGCACAATTATCTCGATCAACAGGGTGTGTCTTGGTACCTGCTAGGACATCAAGCTTAACATAAGGAGAGAAAAACCTACTGACAAGTCTCTACACACAGAAACTCGACTGAAATCACATTACTCACATCAAGCTTAATTAAAAGGAGTGAAAAATCTTCTGAAAAGTTTCTACACACAGTATCTCGATTGAAATCACATTACTCACATAAAACTTACCAAAAGGAGCGAAAAACCTACTGACAAATTTCTACACACAGAAACTCGACTGAAATCACATTACTCACATCAAGCTTAATTAAAAGGAGTGAAAAATCTTCTGAAAAGTTTCTACACACAGTATCTCGATTGAAATCGCATTACTCACATAAAACTTACCAAAAGGAGCGAAAAACCTACTGACAAGTTTCTACACACAGAAACTCGACTGAAATCACATTACTCACATCAAGCTTAATTAAAAGGAGTGAAAAATCTTCTGAAAAGTTTCTACACACAGAAACTTGATTGAAATCGCATTACTCACATAAAACTTACCAAAAGGAGCGAAAAACCTACTGACAAGTTTCTACACACAGAAACTCGACTGAAATCACATTACTCACATCAAGCTTAATTAAAAGGAGTTCTGAAAAGTTTCTACACACAGAAACTTGATTGAAATCGCATTACTCACATAAAGCTTACCAAAAGGAGCGAAAAACCTACTGACAAGTCTCTACACACAGAAACTCGACTGAAATCACATTACTCACATCAAGTGTAACTAAAGGAGCGAAAAAATCTACTGACATGTCTACTCACAGAAACTCAATTGAAATCACATTACTCACACCGAGCATAACGAAAGGAGTGAAAATCTACTGAAAAGTGTTCACATAGAAATTTGATTGAAATCACATTACTCACATCGAGCATAACAAAAGGAGTGAAAAATCTACTGAAAAGTCTCTACACACAGAAACTCGATAGAAATCACATTACACACATCAAGCGTAACAACAGGAGCAAAAAAGCTACACACAGAAACATGATTGAAATCACATTACTCACATCAAGCATAACAAAAGGAGCGAAAAAATCTACTGAAAAGTCTACACAGAAACTCGAATGAAATCACATTACTCACATCAAGCGAAAAAGGCGCGAAAAATCTACTAAAAAGTCTACACGCAGAAACTTGAATGAAATCACATTACACACATCAAGCGTAACAACAGGAGCAAAAAAGCTACACACAGAAACATGATTGAAATCACATTACTCACATCAAGCATAACAAAAGGAGCGAAAAATCTACTGAAAAGTCTACACAGAAACTCGAATGAAATCACATTACTCACATCAAGCGAAAAAGGCGCGCAAAATCTACTAAAAAGTCTACACGCAGAAACTTGAATGAAATCACATTACACACATCAAGCGTAACAACAGGAGCAAAAAAAAGCTACACACAGAAACATGATTGAAATCACATTACTCACATCAAGCATAACAACAGGAGCAAAAAATCTACTGAAAAGTCTACACAGAAACTCGAATGAAATCACATTACTCACATCAAGCTTAAAAAGCGCGAAAAATCTACTAAAAAGTCTACACGCAGAAACTTGAATGAAATCACATTACACACATCAAGCGTAACAACAGGAGCAAAAAAAAAGCTACACACAGAAACATGATTGAAATCACATTACTCACATCAAGCATAACAAAAGGAGCCAAAAATCTACTGAAAAGTTTCTACACACAGAAACTCGATTGAAATCGCATTACTCACATAAAGCTTAAAAAGGAGCGAAAAACCTACTGACAAGTCTCTACACACAGAAACTCGACTGAAATCACATTACTCACATCAAGTTTAAAGTGAGCAAAAAATCTACTGACAAGTCTCTACACACAAACTCAATTGAAATCACATCACTCACATCAAGTGTAAAACGAGCGAAAAATCTACTGAAGTCTCTACAAACAGAAACTCAATTGAAATCACATTACTCACATCAAGCTTAACAAAAGGAGTGATAAATCTACTGACAAGTCTCTACACACAAACTCAATTGAAATCACATTACTCACATCAAGTGTAAAACGAGCGAAAAATCTACTGAAGTCTCTACAAACATAAACTCGATTGAAATCACATTACTCATATCAAGCTTAACAAAAGGAGCGTAAAACCTACTGACAAATCTACACACAGAAACTCGACTGAAATCACATTGCTCACATCAAGCGCAAAAGGAACGAAAAATCTACTGAAATGTCTCTACGAACAGCAACTCTATTGAAATCACATTACTCACATCAAGTTTAAAATGAGCGAAAAATCTACTGACAAGTCTCTACACACAGAAACTCGACTGAAATCACATTACTCACATCAAGTTTAAAATGAGCAAAAAATCTACTGGCAAGTCTCTACACACAGAAACTCAATTGAAATCACATTACTCACATCAAGCTTAATTGAAAGGAGCGAAAAATCTTCTGAAAAGTTTCTACACACAGAAACTCAATTGAACTCGCATTACTCACATCAAGTGTAAAACGAGCGAAAAATCTACAGGCAAGTCTACACACAGAAACTCAATTGAAATCACATTACTCACATCAAGCGTAATTAAAAGGAGCGAAAAATCTTCTGAAAAGTTTCTACATGCAGAAACTCGATTGAAATCGCATTACTCACATAAAGCTTACCAAAAAGGAGCGAAAAACCTACTGACAAGTCTCTACAAACAGAAACTTGACTGAAATCACATTACTCACATCAAGCTTAATTAAAAGGAGCGAAAAATCTTCTGAAAACTTTCTACACGCAGAAACTCAATTGAAATCGCATTACTCACATAAAGCTTACCAAAAGGAGCGAAAAACCTACTGACAAGTCTCTATACACAGAAACTTGACTGAAGTCACATTACTCACATCAGGCTTAATTAAAAGGAGTGAAAAATCTTCTGAAAAGTTTCTACACGCAGAAACTCGATTGAAATCGCATTACTCACATAAAGCTTATCAAAAAGGAGCGAAAAACCTACTGACAAGTCTCTACAAACAGAAACTTGACTGAAATCACATTACTCACATCAAGCTTAATTAAACGGAGCGAAAAATCTTCTGAAATGTTTCTACACACAGAAACTCGATTGAAATTGCATTACTCACATAAAGCTTACCAAAAGGAGCGAAAAATCTACAGGCAAGTCTACACACAGAAACTTGACTGAAATCACATTACTCACATCAAGCTTAATTAAAAGGAGTGAAAAATCTTCTGAAAAGTTTCTACACACAGAAACTCGATTGAAATTGCATTACTCACATAAAGCTTACCAAAAGGAGCGAAAAACCTACTGACAAGTCTCTACACACAGAAACTCGACTGAAATCACATTACTCACATCAGGCTTAATTAAAAGGAGTGAAAAATCTTCTGAAAAGTCTCTACACACAGAAACTCAAGTGAAATCACATTACTCACATCAAGTGTAACAAAAGGAGCAAAAAAAACTACTGAAAAGTTTCTACACACAGAAACTTGATTGAAATCATATTACTCACATCATGCTTAACAAAAGGAACGAAAATCTACTGAAAAGTCTCTACACACAGAAACTCGACTGAAATCACATTACTCACATCAAGCGTAACAAAAGGAGCAAAAAATCTACTGACATGTCTACTCACAGAAACTCAATTGAAATCACATTACTCACACCGAGCATAACTAAAGGAGTGAAAAATCTACTGAAAAGTGTCCACATAGAAACTTGATTGAAATCATATTACTCACATCGAGTATAACGAAAGGAGTGAAAAATCTACTGAAAAGTCTCTACACACAGAAACTCGATAGAAATCACATTATTTACACACATCAAGCATAACAACAGGAGCAAAAAAGCTACACACAGAAACATGATTGAAATCACATTACTCACATCAAGCGTAACAAAAGGAGCGAAAAAATCTACTGAAAAGTCTACACAGAAACTCGAATGAAATCACATTACTCACATGAAGCGAAAAAGGCGCGAAAAATCTACTAAAGTCTCTACACGCAGAAACTTGAATGAAATCATTATAAACATCCAAGCGTAACAACAGGAACAAAAAAGCTCACACAGAAACATGATTGAAATCACATTACTCACATCAAGCGTAACAAAAGAATGAAATCACATTACTCGCATCAAGCAAAAAAGCGCGAAAAATCTACTGAAAAGTCTCTACACATAGAAACTTCATTGAAATCACATTACTCACATCAAGCGTAAAAGGAGTGAAAAACCTACTGAAAAGTCTACAGAGATACTCGTATGAAATCACATTACTCACATCAAGCGAAAAAGGCGCGAAAATCTACTGAAAAGACTCTACAAATTTTACTGAAATCACATAACTCACATCAAGCGTAAAAGGAGCGAAAAATCTACTGACAAATCTCTACAAACCAAAACTCGAATGAATTCACATTACTCACATAAAGCGTAAAAGGCGCAAAAAATCTACCGAAAAGTCTCTACACACAGAAGCTCGATTGAAATCACATTACTCACATGAGCGTAACAAAAGGAGTGAAAAATCTACTGACAAGTCTACTCACAGAAACTCAATTGAAATCACATTACTCACATCATGCGTAACAAAAGGGGCGAAAAATCTACTGGCATGTCTCTGCACATAGAAACTTGACTGAAATCACATTACTCGCATCAAGCTTATCAAAAACTTCACACATTCAAGAAATTAAATAAACAGTATTTGAATTACATCATGCACAATTATCTCGATCAACAGGGTGGTGTCTTGGTACATGTACCTGCTAGGGCATACTGTTCGGTGTATCAGGCTGGGGGTCTGGGTTAGAGGATAGGGCAGTGGGATGTGAAGAAATTTCCCCACCACCACCACCACCACCATGCACATGTATCTGGTCACCGTGTGGGTACGGATATAGTTCCCATCAGCACGTGGAATTGTCAAGTTTCAGACTTTGTAAAGGCAAACTATTTTGCTTAGTTGTACAAATTGTAGTATTGTACCAGCAATAAAAGATCAAAATGGTGTCCATTGTGTTTCTGTACCTGGTGTGAACTGAGTGAATATTTTCTTTCTTTCATTTTGCTAATAATGTAACTCTTTAAAAGGACATTCAATGTTTGCACAGCCATTTTTCTTTTAATGGTGATCATGCATACACACTTCAAAAGTTAAATTAAGAAAAATTATTTTAAGGTATTTCCTGTGTTTTCAGTAACTGCCCAATATTACACTAGAAGTAGATAGTATACAAATATATACTGCCATGAGAGGTTCTGGTTAAAACTATGGGCCCGAGGTGAGATCAATAGTACTATTTTCCTGAGGGGCGCAGCCCCGAAGGAAAATAGTGCTATTGATCTCAGCGAGGGACCATAGTTTAAACCAGAACCTCGAATGAAGGCAGTATATATTTTTTTATATCCTTCATTCATAGATTTTTTGTTCATTGATTGGTTAAAAGATTACAAGAAAACTCCACCACAATGCTACGAATTAGGCCTATGTGTAGGGCCTATCTGTGCACTGGTAGTGGTTTTTAAAGCTTACTCGTTGTCAGTGTAGGCCCTATTTGTTCACATTGTATCTTCAAGGTTTAAGCCTCCATGTAAACGCGAAGGCCATCATGCATCGGGATAGGCCTCCGTACGCACGGCACTATGCCTAGGCTAGGCGGTCCAAGACTAGGCTCGCCCTGTCAGTGTTTGTTTTTAAGCTTACCACGTCAGTATCGGTCTGAATCTGACTCTGCTTTGGTCTGAAAACAGTACGATATTCCTGCGCTAGAACTGGTAACAAATTCAAATTAAACAGCTGAAATCGTGAATCTTCTTTAACAGTAGCAGCCCACTTCAGCTTGATTTAATATTTCGCGATGTTTGTGGTGTCGTTTCTCGGCAGTGACAAAATGTTCTCATAGTCAATGTAGACGTTCAATGTTATTCTTATGCTTTATGGACTGCGACGTGGGTATGCTGCTATCCGTAAATAGTAAATATCCAGAAGTACTATTTACGGCTTGGAGGTACTATTTACGGACGTAAATAGTACTTTTGGCACATCCACTCAGAATAGTGTGTCTATTTTTGATCACATGACACACTTTTAACCAATCAATGAACAAGAATCTATTAATGAAGGATATAAAGTAAAACATTAAACTGCACTCACCAGGTTATTTCCCCAGATAATGACCCCAGCAACTGGTTCCTTCCTCAGTGGGTAATGGTGTGTGAGATGCTGAGATCTTCTACTGGCGAGCCAGTTGGTTTCACTGAATTCAGCAAACACTGGAGATAGTTGGTAGTTCAGGTAGGGGGCCTACTGCTGTTACACTGTATAGCAAATCAGAACAGGGAAGAAATGCATTGTGGGAAGTGTAAGATATCTTCTCTGATAAGTACCCTAACCTTTCACAGACTAACATCTACAGGATTTGAGTAGTGATTAAAAATGATCAGATTCTGTAAAATTGTCAAACTAAACAGGTTATTGCAACTTATAGTTGTTATGTCATGTAAAAGTTCAGTTGACCAACCCCACAAAATCTCTGAATGTGTCTTTAACGCTTGGGCATTTTGTGATCCACAACCTCATCACCCACTTACCTCCTTGGAAACAAGTTGAGATACCATCAGAAACAGTGGACTATACTTTGATCAGCTCGTAATCGGCGGGAATTTTACCACTACGCCGAAAACATAGACCCACGTCAAGAGTGATATTGTTCATCTGGAAGATCTACACTGTGCTTGTTAAAGAAAGTAGACAAGTATGGGACTTGAATTAATAATTTGTGATTTTTCTGGCGAGGTGTCACAAGACACTTCTCTAAATAAAATATATTGATATTAATCCGTGATGTTAAAATTCCCACCGATTACGAGCTGATCAAAGTATAGGTATGTCCAGTACACATAGCATTTCTTGCAGATTCAATCATTTGCTAAATAAATTATCCAATGTGTATTTTCTGGTTGTTCACAGCAAGGAATTACAAATGAATGGCCTATGATGAGTTGTGTAATACAATCATATAATTATGCATAGCTCCGAAATGCAAAATTGAAATCCACTGAAATTGATAAAGGTTTATTCATCGATATAGATCAATCCATACTGAAAAAAGATGTTGAAATCACAAAATGCCCATTGAGGAGATTGTAATTGCACCTGAATATTGAATCTTAACAAAGTTTGAGATAAGGAGACTTACATTGTACTTTATCTCATCATATGAGCCATTTTGTCAGAAACCTTTCCCCACACTCACAGTCTTCACCTATGTAGCCATAGAGGATGTCTACAGAAACCTCTTCAAAACTTTTCACTGTAGCCATGAAGGATGTCTACACAAACCTCACCAACTCTTCACTATATCAAACTTCTCACCTTGTTCTCTGTAGTAGCCATGAAGGATGTCTTCAGAAATCTGTATGGAAATAGAAGTAAGCATACTTAATAAAAGTGGGTACCAATTTGTTAAAAAAAGTAACATATCTTGGACATTATGGGAATGTACATCCCACATTCCTCATCCAGGACTCATGTAAAGTTATCATCAAGAAAATCTAAAGGAATTTAGACCTTCCCCCACAAAACAAACAAAGAAAAAAGAACCCACTATCAATCAGTATGACCCCGTTTACAGAGCCTGAAGTCGACTTTGAACTCAATTTCATTTGTGAGTAAACAGGGTCGCCACGTTTTGAACTCGACTTCAGAAGTCGACTTCAAATGATGACCCGGAGCAATGTTTGTCGAATTCAAATTCGACTTATGCAGTGTAAACGAACACGTAATATAAAGTCGACTTCATAATGGTAATTTGAAACATAAGCAAATGATGGCATAAAAGTCAAATTCACAATTTGTTTTGAACTCGACTACCGTGTAAACACCCCGTCAAGAAATAATTTATGCTTATCCTTAGTCGCAATCTGAATTTGATGTCGCAATTGAAGAGTGACTTCTCTCTGTGTAAACGGGGTCTATGATACTTTTTGTGGACTACTTCAATAGTACTTACAAGACAAACCCAAAGGCTTGGTACATGATTTGTTCAAGTAAAGACATTGTGGGAGCCAATAAAGGAGGACAAAACACTGAAATGTAAAAGTGTAGGGTGATGACATTTAATGGGGGTGTGTGCACAGGGACCTACTCCCACCTAATCCACTCTCAGAACAACGGGTCAAACTTGTGAGCGAGTGATAAAACTTTGTGAATTGCAGTTGATGAACATATTAATTACCCATTAACCCTAACCGCCAAGGGCTTTTTGGCGACGGGAAGGGAAAGAAGGAAGGAATAAAGAGAGAAAAGAAGGAAAGAAGTTGTTTGCTCTGGGTGGGATTGAACCGAGACCCCTCGCATGCCAGGCACTGGGTCGGCGACACTTTGCCACGGGTCTTGGGCTTCGCTGGCCAGCGAAACCGTGCCTATATATCACTTCGGGCGATTGCGTCATCACACCATGTGGGATGCATGCATTTAACAACGCATATATCAAGTAGTATTTTGTAGTATACCGTCCTGTTAGGGTTAAGGAAGCCTATATTGAGTTAGTTTCGATAGTGGTAACCTAACCCTAACCGCCAAGGGCTTTTTGGCGACGGGAAGGGAAAGAAGGAAGGAATAAAGAGAGAAAAGAAGGAAAAAAGTTGTTTGCTCTGGGTGGGATTCGAACCCGAGACCCCTCGCATGCCAAGCACTCGGTCGGCGACACTTTGCCACGGGTCTTGAAGCCGCTGGCCAGCGAAACCGTGCCTATATATCACTTAGGGCGATTGCGTCATCACACCATGTGGGATGCATGCACGAACAGCGCATATATCAAGTAGTATTTTGTAGTATACCGTCCTGTTAGGGTTAAGGAAGCCTATATTGAGTTAGTTTCGATAGTGGTAACCTAACCCTAACCGCCAAGGGCTTTTTGGCGACGGGAAGGGAAAGAAGGAAGGAATAAAGAGAGAAAAGAAGGAAAGAAGTTGTTTGCTCTGGGTGGGATTCGAACCCGAGACCCCTCGCATGCCAGGCACTGGGTCGGCGACACTTTGCCACGGGTCTTGGGCTTCGCTGGCCAGCGAAACCGTGCCTATATATCACTTAGGGCGATTGCGTCATCACACCATGTGGGATGCATGCACGAACAACGCATATATCAAGTAGTATTTTGTAGTATACCGTCCTGTTAGGGTTAAGGAAGCCTATATTGAGTTAGTTTCGATAGTGGTAACCTAACCCTAACCGCCAAGGGCTTTTTGGCGACGGGAAGGGAAAGAAGGAAGGAATAAAGAGAGAAAAGAAGGAAACAAGTTGTTTGCTCTGGGTGGGATTCGAACCCGAGACCCCTCGCATGCCAGGCACTGGGTCGGCGACACTTTGCCACGGGTCTTGGGCTTCGCTGGCCAGCGAAACCGTGCCTATATATCCCTTAGGGCGATTGCGTCATCACACCATGTGGGATGCATGCACGAACAACGCATATATCAAGTAGTATTTTGTAGTATACCGTCCTGTTAGGGTTAAGGAAGCCTATATTGAGTTAGTTTCGATAGTGGTAACCTAACCCTAACCGCCAAGGGCTTTTTGGCGACGGGAAGGGAAAGAAGGAAGGAATAAAGAGAGAAAAGAAGGAAAGAAGTTGTTTGCTCTGGGTGGGATTCGAACCCGAGACCCCTCGCATGCCAGGCACTGGGTCGGCGACACTTTGCCACGGGTCTTGGGCTTCGCTGGCCATCGAAACCGTGCCTATATATCACTTAGGGCGATTGCGTCATCACACCATGTGGGATGCATGCACGAACAACGCATATATCAAGTAGTATTTTGTAGTATACCGTCCTGTTAGGGTTAAGGAAGCCTATATTGAGTTAGTTTCGATAGTGGTAACCTAACCCTAACCGCCAAGGGCTTTTTGGCGACGGGAAGGGAAAGAAGGAAGGAATAAAGAGAGAAAAGAAGGAAAGAAGTTGTTTGCTCTGGGTGGGATTCGAACCCGAGACCCCTCGCATGCCAGGCACTGGGTCGGCGACACTTTGCCACCAGGTCTTGAGCTTCGCTGGCCAGCGAAACCGTGCCTATATATCACTTAGGGCGATTGCGTCATCACACCATGTGGGATGCATGCACGAACAGCGTATATATCAAGTAGTATTTTGTAGTATACCGTCCTGTTAGGGTTAAGCCCACCTCAGCCCTTTTTGGGGGGGGGGCTTGCAATAGCACTCTATGATCGGAATTTAACAGGCCACAATTGGCAAGATTTGTCAGACCAAATGTTCTGCTACTATTTTGGCGAGTTGTGAAATAAACATGCAGCTATATTACACACATATCTATGCGGCATGTGTGTGTTTATGCCAGAGCTTTGAGTGAACAATTGCAATTTGAAGCTGCACCCAATGAAATGCACACTCATGTCACTGACTCGCTAAGATGAAAATAATGTAGGACAGGTCTGTCTGATGAACAGTGCGATTCAAAGTAATAAGTTTGTATTGTTCCATGTAGTGAAATAAAATGATCTACAATGTAGCTAAAGTCAAAAACAGTTTTCTGTGTCAGTAATCACTTTATTCAGTGTGTTGTGTGTGATGCAGGGATGTAGCAGAGGCGGATCCAGGTTTTAGTAAGGGGCCGTGGACAGAAAAATGCTACTGTATTGGACAATTTTGGGGAGCCCAATATCACCTAAAGTATCACAAATTTGATTGTTCTCAATGTTTTTTGAAAGGAGGGGAAAGGGGCGGACTCCCTGGATCTGCCTGTGAATGGAAGTCTTGATTACAGTTTTATCAAAGATTTATAATTTGTATTGTTCTGTGTAGGTATTGTTCTGTGTAGAAATAAAACAATTGATAAAATCAAAAACTGATTTCTGTGTACATTTGTTGAAAGTATGTCTGACACAGTGATGTAGGTAGTGATCATAGTTTAAAGCATGGAAGTACAAGCATCTACTTGTACTTCCATGTTTAAAGGGACAGTCACAGATTTTGAGGTTGAAGTTTGTGCACAACTTTTGTTGAATGTGCATGCACACTTCAGAAAAATGATTTTGGCAATGTTACATGAATCTTTTTTTTATTTGCTTTGTAACCAATGTAACACTAAATGGTGATTGTTGAGACCCTATTAGTGCCAATACAGTCAAACATGGATTCCTAAATGTTGACTTGGCTAAAATGGACCACTAAATGTTGATGGCGCTGTATACTCAAAATCCGACACTTTTGATGTTTTTATTAATGCGGATATGTAGCACTTTTGCATTTGAGTGACTCCCCTGGACTAACATATCTTCAATACTGAGAAGTGTATAACTAACGCCTGATAAAAATAGAGTTGATAATTTTCATTTTGTATTTTGTGTTCAATTGCCACATGAAGAACATTAGACAAATCTCAGTCGACCACCTCCACAATATCTGTGAATGTCACTTTAAGATGATAACTTCTAGTGTTCGTTGTAGTGAAATAAAATGACTAAAAAAATCAAAAATATTATGTCTGTGTTATCCATTTATTTGGTCTGTGATAGAGTGATTGTGTAGTTGCGATTACAGTTTTATAACAAATATGATTACAAGACTATTTTCTTTATATAGCGAAATAAAATGATGGAACAAAAAGTGATTACTGTGTAAGCAATTTATTTGGTGTGTGTGACAGTGTGATCATGTAGGTCTCAATTACAGTTTTATTAATGTGATAATACAGTTTTATTTAGCTTGTCTTATTTAGCTTGTTACTCACTTACTCAGGTCCCAATATATATATATTATTGTGTTAGATTAGCCTCCATTGGTATGTCTGCCTTTTTACCAGGAGGTTGTGGCTATGGGTACGGTTACTCAGGTCTCAATATTTTGTGTGTTTTGTGGCTATGTCCTAATTTATCAAGTTATGATCGATCAAGTTATGTAAATGATGGATCAGTACTTCAATTGTTGCATTTATGTAGAATTATTATTGTGTGTTGAATAAATGATCCTCTCACAAGGGCAAACAAATATCACACATTTTAGTCCAAGTTTGGTGATTCTCTGTCTAGGGGTAACTTTGTATTATTCTTTTTAGTGAAATAAAATGATTGATTTTTGTTTAAGTGTGTTTTTATAGGTTTTATCTGTCTTGTTGCTTTTAATTGGGAATTGGTGCTTTTTCCATCTCTTCTCTCACCCCTCTGAGAGCATGATGTCTTGGCCCAGTGGCGTACTCAAAGGGGGGCACATGCTCCCCACTTTTGTTGGTCATTCGGGAAAATTCGGGTGGGGGGGTGTGGGTGTTAAAACCGCACCTTACACCTAAATCAGACTGCTGCGCACGCCACTGTCTTGGCCCACTCAATGCGCCTCCATCTTGTTACTGTTATAATATTTTGACTAACATATTTCATTACGTGCAATATTGAACATGTTATATCAAATGTACTTTTATGATTTTAAATGTTGGGGGTGGGAGGGGGGAGTAGTGATTGATTGTGGCTTTTGTAGTGTGTGAGGGGTGTAAACACTGATGAATGGGGGGCATTTTCTGGTCTAATCCCACCAAACGGGGACATCTGATGACCGGGGAAGGTCCCTGTTAGAGAATTTACCCCCTGCACCCCAATGGCTAAAAGTGCCAAAAATTCAAATTCCCAGGTTATCAGGGGGTGCAGGACATGTACACTATTGTAGGTTTTAGACGAGTTTTTGTGTTTTCGCGCACAAATGTCCCGAGCTGATGCACAAATGTTTCCAATTGACACAGGCACACAAATATCCCCAATTGGTGGGTTTATATCCGGTGTGTCCCTTTTGGTTGTTTTTAAGGCAGTGACTCAAGCCCGGATATTCGGGTACCCGCCCGTTTTTCCCTACCCGGATACAAATTCCATTTACGGATTACCCGAATTTAAAAAAAAAAAAAAAAGTTTTTTTTCTTTCGGTTTTGCAGGGTCTCTAGACCTAGACCTAAATGCTAGGATCATGGTTGACCTAAAAAAAATATTAAAAAAATTGAATTTTGCACATTGTTTTGTAATTTTAATATGTAAATTGATACATAGTTTTCATGTCATACTCTATTAATGATATCAAAATGCATTCAAATTCAATGCATTTTGATATCATTAATAGAGTATGACATGAAAACTATGTATCAATTTACATATTAAAATTACAAAACAATGTGCAAAATTCAATTTTTATTTTTTTTAGGTCAACCATGATCCTAGCATTTAGGTCTAGGTCCAGAAAAACTACAAAACAAAAAAAACTTTGAAAAAAAATTTAAAAAAAAAATTAATTTTTTTTTTTTTTTTTTTTTTGCAATTCGGTACCGTTACCGCCTGAAATTTACCTCGGGTACCCGAATACGTCATTACCCGATAGGTCACAGCCTTAGTTGTTTTAGGCAAATGTCACCAATCGATACACAGTAGGGCCTACAAGAGAGTGTGTGGGGGTCTGGGAAGCGTGCGGGTGTGTCCTCAGTTACATAGGATTAAATCATGCAGAATGAGGTCCTTGTTTGCATGTATAAAAAGGGGTGTGTGTGACTGTGGGGGGGGGGGAGGTTGGTGTGGGGGTATGTTTGTGTTAGCATGTAATGTATTTTGTTCATAAAGTGTCAAGTAGGGGGTGTCCAAGTGTTCTCTATGTGCGGGTAGTATGTATCAGTGGGTGATGTGCAAATTTTGAGCGTGTGCACCGCGTGCGAAACCAGGAGTTGAGCGTGTGTGTAACTGCTTGGTGTGTGTGGGCAACTGCTTGGTAGTGATATTTGCATGACTGTTAGACATGTAGATGTGAAGTCTGATACTGATGTAAAGTGACCGGGCTGTATAATTTCATATGTTGATCTGAATAATTATTTTAATATGTATGGATTGCTTTATCCATTTCTTTATCATGTTTACTGGTTATTTGAATGATTTTGTCCCATGGGCGAGACCACATCCTTTCCACCCTTTTCCCCAGGTCCTGTTGTCTGCACTTTCAGCTGTGGACATTTCTCACCTTGGGAGTTGGTTGTAAGGGGGGGGTTGCCCCATGGTTGAATATGTGTGCCTATGATGTAGGCCTACATGTATTATACCTGGGGCTGTATGTCTTTTGATACTTTATATCTCATGCAGGTTGTTGTTTTTTATTGATTGTATAAAATTGCACATCAATTCAGCTTTTAGCTGCGACTGTGCCAGGGATTGTAAGAAGTTTAGGAATTGAGGTGTGCTATAAATCGCGCTTGGACAGGCGATTTAAGGAGTGCGATGGTGTGCGATCGAAATCGAATGAATAATTAAATCAAAAGTGATTTCTGTGTAAGCAATTTAGTTGGTGTGTGTGACAGTGCAGGGATGTGAGAGTGTGTGGTCACATCTATAGGTCTGAATTACAGTTTTATCTAGCATGATACTTTGTATTGTTCTTTGTAGTGAAATAAAATGATTTATAAATCAAAGCATGATTTATGTAAATCACTTACTGGGTGTGTCACAGTGTTGCCTAGTTTTTCAAATAGGTCTCAATTATACAAACTGTATCAAAATGATAGGAACCGGGATGTGTAACATTTTTCAAAAAAACTGTTTAAAATGTAAAATTGCTAATAATTGTAATTTTTGTGCTACTAATAGAAAAGGGCATGTATCTGATAATATGAAGCCAATAGGTTGCTGCCACAGATGACTACAGAGCGTGTACCATCAGTCAAAGTCTCCGCCTCATCCGATAATGAGGGCCGATTGTTCCATGAAATGCGACAGATGAGACTGCTACGCAATTACTGCGTATTTTCATGGTCTATTGCGTAATCGCGAAAGCACGCAACGCTCTATCACGTATACGCAAAGGCATGCAGCGCTGGCGTGATTGTTTGACAAGGCACGATCGAACAATCAGCCCTCATGAATATGCGAGAACTGGTAGCATACAATACACGGGGACTTTGACTGGTGGTACTTTATGGGAGCTATTGTCATTCAAGTGAAGATCGATGTACGAATTCATAGTTTAACTCACACAATCCACTGCTCAAAATATTTATATTTATTCTGTGCTCTCAATCTCGCTTGACGGAATGTCCTATCTTTATGACCTAAACTTCTTGTTAAAGATAAAACGACTATAATTTCGAATATTAACAAAATTAGGCCTTAACTAGTACATATTACATTATAGTGAAAAAAAAATGGCAAAAATAACAAGTCATTGGTTGGAATCATTTTGATACAATTTGTAGTTTTGTAAAATATGACAACTCTGTATTATTCTTTATTGAAATAAAATGATTTGTAAAATCAAAGCATTTCAGTAATCATCACTTCTTGGGTGAGTGTGTGCCTTTATTTTGGTGTGGTAGTTTTTAAATATGTAGGGGTTAATTACGGTTTATCGAAGATGATATTTGTAGACCTTTTTTAATTAATGGTTCTCCTCAAGTTCTGTAGTGACATATTATGTGCATATTTTGCTTGCCGCATAACAGTATCGAATTGCTCGTGTAATGTTAAACACGCTCAGAGTGTACACGCACACATACAGCGGTGGTTTGTCGGCACGCATGCGGCACAATCGTGAACAAGCATTAACATCACTACCGAACTTGGAAGTGAATCAAAGTCAAATTATATGAATGTAATCACCAATCTACAAAGGACTAAGTACTGTGTAGGACTACATTTTTATAGCAGAACCAATGCCTAACTTTATGACAATAAAATTTGCTGAGCAACACATTCTAAAATATTCCAGTGTGTCATTTTTATTGCACATTTCTGGGCTAAATTTGATCTAAAATGGTGGAGTTGAGGAGCTCTTGAAATTTGTAACGTAATAAAAAATCTTAATAAGTGTAAGGTTCTCCGATTCACATACAGAAAATCTAGGATAATCATAAATAATCAATATTCTGTGTAGATTTGAATGATGCCAGTGTTGTCTCAACTGATGTAAAACGGTCATTGTTATGGAGGTATAAGTGCCTTGGTGTTTTAGACCTGATTAAGCCACTTGCAGTTCGCCATTATGCACTATGTGCGGGAGAGCCTCGAACTGGCAGCATACATGAAAGGAAGAATTACGTAACCTTACACAGAATGTTATATGACTGGTTCAATTCCCATTCATGTATGCTGCCAGTTCGAGGCTCTCCCCGCACATAGTGCATAATGGCGGAACCGTGCAAGTGGCGAATAGGATGTCCTCTTTTGGTCTATACACTAAACACGCTCACCTTTTAATCCCGAGATCGTGAGGTTGAATCCCGCAGGACTGGAAGTGGCTCGAGAAGGGGCAGGATACCTCTGTGAGCGGTTTGTGACGGTATACTGTATGTCTTTGCGAGTGCACATTTTGATGTAATGCCTAACTTTATGACAATTGCAAGTTAAAGGCCTATTCAGTGATTTGCGCATTCGGAAAATCTTGAAAATCATCCAAATTCAGTTTTTTTGAAGCAATGCTAGTGGTTAACTCGAAAGCTCTGTATTTAAAGACAAAATGGGACATTTTACATGAAATTGTAATATCTCTACTCAAGGGTAGACGAGGTATTATTGTTGGTCGAAGCAGCCAAAAAAATTGATTTCCAATATATTATTGAAAAATAACACTTTGATGTTTTACAAAAGTTCATTCTACAAATCATATGTATAACTTTGCAAATTTGCTTGATTTATTGTTGTGAATGAGTTATGTTTGAGCCCTCTTTACCATGTTTACAACATAACTTACGAACCACAGGACCTACCGGTATAAAAGTATATTGTGGATATTTGAATTCTTCTACACACTCGCTATGAAATGATCAATGCAATTTTTGCCAAAGCTCATTACCATTCACAAGATGCTGTAAAGAACCTGCTAGTGGTTAACTCAAAACTTCTGTATTAATGACAAAATGGGCAATTTTACATGAAAATGTAATATCTACATACTTAAGGTGGTACTACACCCCCTGATATTAACATTTTGTGACTCATTTTGCATTTTTCTCAAAAAATAACTATATAAAATAACACTGGTAACAGAAGTTATGTATATTATAGTGGCAAGGAATCCAATTACTTCACTGAATTTTCAGTGATTCAAGGCAAGTGGTTCATTATATATGTTAAGAAATGAGGTACATTCTACCGGTACCTCTTTTCTTATCATAAATAACGTATCTCTTGTCTTGAGTCACTGAAATTCCAGTGTAGTAACTGGATTCCTTGCCTCTATAATATACATAACTTACATTTTCTGAGAAGCATATTATTTATTTAGCAGCAGATGCTAGAAGCATAGTTTTAGTTTTATTAGTAGCCTACCAGCGGGAGGTGGTGTTTTTCACTGCCGGGGGCACCTCAAGGGAGTCTTGATTATAAGAGGGCCGAAACTCCTCAAGACAGGTGGTAATCAACTGATGATCCCGCTGGTGAATGCACAAGATAATTTATATCTGTGATCTTTGTGTATATTTAACTTACAAAGTGTTTGAAAGTAATGCCTAACTTTATGACAATTGTAAGTTTTAACTTGCAATTGTCAAAGAGGCCTATACAAATTCATTTTTTTGCACCTTTACTAGCATAGATGTGTGAACATATAACCTGCTAGTGCATGGTTAACTTGAAAGCTCTGACAAAATTGGACATTTTACATGAAATCATAATATCTCTACTTAAAGGAGTATTTCGTGATCCTAGCATCCTCTTTTTATGACATTTTTCAGCACATATCCACGAAAGTTGATCCATTTCAGTTGATTCCGATATTGCGTTTGCGAGTTATGCATGATTTAATATGTGTATTACACTGCTCCATACTGCAGTTACTGTCCGTTTTCCTATACACAATACACAGTGCTCTTTCCCATTGACGCGCGTGACCTTTACAAATAGCCCCACGTTAACAGTATGGGGATATGACTAGTTAACGCCGCTGTGTGAAAAATAACCGCCAATATTAAAAGTACTCTTCTAAAGTTCTAGAAAATATAGTTTTTAACATGTCCTAAATTTTTAGCTAATTTAGATGTTTGGAAATATTCAGTACTTTGGTGTTTTAGTTAATGTTATAGGTAATAGTACATTGCCTAGTTAACGTCGCTGTGTGAAAAATAACCGGCCAATATTAAAAGTACTCTTCTAAAGTTCTAGAAAATATAGTTTTTAACATGTCCTAAATTTTAGCTAATTTAGATGTTTGGAAATATTAGTACTTTGGTGTTTTAGTTAATGTTATAGGTAATAGTACATTGCCTAGTTAACGTCGCTGTGTGAAAAATAACCGGCCAATATTAAAAGTACTCTTCTAAAATTCTAGACAATATAGTTTTGTAACATGTCCTAAATTTTTAGCTAATTTAGGTGTTTGGAGAGGGTCGTTTTTTGTGTTTTAGGAAGGACATGTAAACGACAGATAACACCAAAAATATGAAGAAATTATTTCCAAACCGTGTTAAGTCAAAAATCATTATGTTGCTCATTTTCAAGAATGCTGGTTTACAAAAAGCACGTCATTGTCTGATTTCGTGAACAAAGCCACACATAACATTGTTTCCTTTCGTTTCCTTTATAATCGGTTACCCAACTGAAGCTATGAATACCAGCTTTATTGCGATATCGCACATGAAAACAGTCACTTGTGCACAACCAGAGAAGATCCGATTTAATCAGTTGAGCTGTTTCAATGAGTGTTATCTTGGTTTAATAGCTTTTAATGGGGTTAAGTCCTGCAAAGGTCGAGATGAATTCTACTGTAGACATGACTGCATCATGCCACAGACAATACGTTGTAATTTCGTTCTGGTGCACCAGAACGAAATTCAAATTGCACGATTTTTTTTGCTAAACAAATTAATCTGCAAGAAATATTTTGTACATAAACATTATGTAGCCAGAGGTTTCCAGTGATATAAAATCTCAACTTTTTTTGAGAAAATTGGGGGGATGAGGCTGTGGATCACGAAATGCCCTTTTAAAGGAACACTCTGGCAATCAACATATCAATCACAAATCACATGGTTTTATTTCAAACAAACTCATATTGACCATAAAAATTAATAAAAACAGCAGGTTCTCAACACGTGATAATCAAAATTTTCACGCTGAAATTGTCTAGGGCAATGACATCTTGGTTATTTATGCTCAATTGTCATCAGCCTTCATTGTGTTACTGTGACGTCATTGCCACAGGCAATTTCCGTGCCTGGGAAATTTGAATATCGGTTGGTGAGAGACGGCTGTTTTTATTTGTTTTTAAGTTTTAAATAAAACCATGTGATTTGTGTTTGATAATTATTTTCTAACATATAACTTTTAAGGCATAATGTTGTGATTGCTGAAGACTTCTTTTTTATGTTTGAAGTAATGCCTAACTTTATGACAATTGCAAGTTAAGAGGCCTATTCAGTGATTTGCTCATTCAGAAAATCATCCAATTCAGTTTTTGCACCTTTGTACTTGCATAGATTAGCACTTGTTCAGGGTCTGTATGGGACCATGATAACCCCTCTCTGACATTACAAAATCCACTCAGCGGCCATGCGCGCGAACCCCCCCTCGAGGAACTAGAACTAAGCTCTCGATATAAGACAAGGTGGAACATTTTACATGAAATTGTAATAATCTCCAAGAAATCTACATGTGTTTGAAAGTCATGCCTAACTTTATGACAATTGCAAGTTTAAAGGCCTGTTCGGAAAGTCTTGAAAATCATGCAAATTTTTTTAACCTTTATAGATGTGTGAACATAACCTGCTAGATTTCTGGTTCGAGTGAAAAATGCATAGACCAGGTGCCACTAAAAACAAGTGTTTGGCGCCTGGTATAAAAGCTTCCAGCTGCCATGAAAACATTGCTTGTGAGTGACGAAAAAAACCAGACCAATAGGCAATACTAGTAAAAGCTTACATTTTATTGAAAACAAATTTATGGATTAATGTAGAGAAATCTACATGTGTTTAAAAGTAATGCCTAACTTTATGACAATTGCAAGTTTAAGGCCTAATTCGTCGATTTGCTCATTCGAAAAATCATGAAAATCATCCAAATTCAGTTTGCACCTTTGTTACCAGCATAGATCTGTGAACATAATATGCTAGTGCATGGGTAACTTGAAAGCTTTCCTATGCGAAAAAGGCATGGTTGAACTATGGTTAACCATGGTCAACCATGGTTCAACCATGGGTTTTGACCATGGTCAAACCATGGTCAACCATGCTTTTGAAAAATGGCACCACGGCCAGAGACCATGGTCAACCATGGTTAACCTTTTGACCATGGTCTATCTAAAGTGACCATGGTCAACCATGGTTAAAACTTAGCATGTTTGACCATGGTTGAACCATTGTCAACCATAGTTCAACAACCAGGGTTTTGACCATGGTCAACCATTCAAAAAACTTTCTTTCTGAAAATGAATATCGTAGGAAGGAAATTGGCAGTGTATCGTAATAGGTAAGAAAACAAGTTGGCCTCTTTGACATGTTTGCGTACATACCAAGCTTGCACTGCGTAAAATTGACTTTCAGAGGTCATATGGCGTAAATGTTATATACAGTTGAATCAGCAATATCTTGGAAACAGAAAAACTTAACTTGGTTTCTTGCCTAGTTCAGGTTCAAACATAATATGCCTGATTTAATTAATCACCAGAGTTGTGCCACTTTTTGCCATGTTCGCACACATTAAGTTTGTAGTTTGTACCACATAAAACAACCTCTCATTCTTATGTGTCAAGGATCTCAGAACAAAAACAAAGGTTTTTAATTTTTTTAATTGATATCGGTAATGGGTCAAAACCACTAAAACAAGCAATTCGGTTGTCCAAAAATGGGGAAAATAAAATGTTATTCTAGTCATGTTTACACATATAAAATCAGAGATAACGGTTCGAATTTTGACCCAGACAAATATGAGCACGTAATATTGTGAACTTTTCAACCCAAAGGACTTATTTCACCCTTACCATTGGTATCATATGACAATTACAAGTAAACTAGTGAAATTTACTGCTGTAACATACGTTACTATTGGTTCGTAAAATTCAGTGTTTTTTGTCAGGGAGGGAAGCGCATTAATACTAATGATCGGTTTTCACTATTTGAAATGATGTTTGAACTTGCTTCTTTCAACCCAAATGACTTATTTCACCCTTACCATTGGTATCCTGGAGTGAGTGTGAATTTGAACACAGGAGATGTGGAATAAGTAATCTAATATCCATCTTTCATAATTTAGACTATTCTGGTACTTTAGAGAATCTTATGAAAGTATTGGATCAAAAAGTTTCTTGTTTAATGTGTTTGACATATACCACCAAATAATTTCCATAATGGTTCCTCATATTGTATTGTGTCACTGTTAAGGGTAGACGAGGAGTTGTTGGTCGAAGCAACCAAAAAAATCGATTTTCATTCTCTAGATCAATAAATTATTGACAAATAACACCTTGATGTTTTGCAAAGGTTCATTCTACAAATTGTATAATTTGAAAACTTTCTTAATTTATTGTTGTTAATGAGTTATGTACATTTTACAAAAGTGTTGTTGTTTCAGCCCTCTTTACAACATAACTCAAGAACCACAGGACCTACAAAATTATTTCTGTGATATTTGAATTCTTCTACACGCTCGCAAGGAAATGAGCAATGCAATTTTTGCCAAAGCTCATTACCATTCGCAAGATGTTGTGAACTACCAAATCGCAACACTTTAAAATAGTGTATTACCTTAAGAATGGTAACATACTCATAGAACTCAAAAAACTAAAAATGTTGTACATTGCTAGCAGTGCAAGGGGCGCTAGACTAACTAAAAATTACATGCAGGCAGGCGGCGGATGACATGATCGAGCCGGCAACTTGTGAAACCGCCCGGCCGTATGGCATGCTGGTACAAATACTGGTAACGTATGTTTCAGTAACGGATGGTTCAGTTAAATTTCTAAAATTTCCACATGTTCTGTTAATGATAGCAGTGCAACAAAATTATTTTACTTTTATCAGGGTATCACATGCTAATGTTTACTACATACCAGGTATATATTTTACCGTTTGATTTTCAGAAAATTGGTAACGTAGGTTACTTTCCTTAAGCATACGGTCATAGATCATGGTACTTTGTCTTGCTTTTCTCTAAAATGGATACCCACATTACGTTTTCAGTCATGAATTTTATTTCCACACTATTAATTTGACATTATAAGGCTGTAGTTCTTCACTAACCGTGACAAAAATTGTTTTCACCATTGATGCCAAATCTTTTTTTCTGGTCCAAGATTGGACAAATTTTGTTTGTTTGTTTTGTCTGAGGTGGAGAAATTATTTTTTTCCTCAGATAGCGAGACAATTTTTTTTTTTCTCAAAAAACTACCTAGATATTACATGTAACATATTATCGATGTAATATCTAGTAGAAATATATTATCGATTTTACGTCAGCAAACATTCGTTAGAACTTAAACATTACTGGAAATAGAATGGCAATAGATTAAATAACGTAGATATGTTGCATACAATATTGTACGTACAATAAAAAGTCTGAATACTGCTTTACTGTCAGGATTCTATGTGCGTGCAGCGTGACCATAGCTTCATCAATTGCTATTTTCATATCAGGCACTACTAAGAAAGCAAGACACATTTTTATGACATCAGTTAATCAATGTCTTCATCTATTATCACTTAAAGTATGCTGTTCATTTCAGTAGCCTTCATTAACTGAAGTAGCAACTACAGTTATTTATGATAGTCGCCTGAAAATACAAACCACCAAATAAACAAGAGACTGTGAAAATGGCGTGCATCCTCGTCAAAATTCTTCTTGCGCTGTTCTTTGCAATCCTGGTTCATCATCATGGACAAAGCGGCGATACCATTGTAGCAGCTAAGCTGCATGTCATCAACATCTTTGGATCCACATGCTTGGATAAAATGGTAAATACTAGTATCTATGATGACAAAGAGACTGACTGGATTAGATATAACTCAACCTCACCCAGTGATGTTGCCTTTGTACAAAGCAACAGATCCTCTGTATGTTCTTTACAAATCCAGCCATCCTCTGGGATGACAATTTGGATTCAAATACTTGATGGCAAACTCCATCACCTGGACTACCTCTATACTGAAAGTATTGTGGGCATGGACACTTGTCCTTGCACGGTTACAAGTTTTATTGATTACCAAACACCCTGTTCTGCTGTTTTGTTTGGCAGTCTCATTAATCTACATTTATTTGGTCATCTTGAGTTCCAGATAAAAGAAATTTCCTTGAGCCATCCAAATAACACCTGCAACCATGCTTATCGTCAAAGCTCCTCCTACCCATCCTCCTGCACAAACCTGGAGAATTTTGATTATGCTGTAAAATGCAAGGATGGTGAAGTGTGTGATCTTGCTTGCTCATCTGATTGCACCTGCTTGTTGGGTGATAGAAGAATAGATTCACACTGCATACACAATTATCCCCCATACCAAGTTAAAGGTCTCATCATCTTTAACTACAACATCTCAGTCTTGAATTTTACCTCGCAACATCTTACTGATCTATCTCATGATGCATTTCAAACAGTTGGTGTTTACTTACTGACGTTGGACCTCTCTTCTAATAAACTAACCACACTTAAGACTGGTTTATTTGTTAACATGTACAATTTGAATGTCTTGGATTTAAGCAACAACCTAATCACAACCTTGCCAAAATCAACTTTTGCTGGACTTCAAACTTTTATCATATTTCTGGAGTATAACAATTTTAGCCAAGTATCCTCTGGAATTTTTACTAGGATTGGGTACCTACATTCTTTGTACCTTGGCAACAATAATTTGTGTCATATAGAAGTAGGCGGATTTAAAGAACTTACATCACTATTTACGTTGATGTTAGCATACAATCAGTTGACTACTTTGAATCCAGGATGCTTTATTGGATTAGGGCAATTAGGCCAAAAAAAAAAAGGTTCGTCTCAAAGCTGGCAGCGTTTGTAAAATCCATGATTTGACAAAAACAAATGCGGAAAATTTTTTATTTAAAAAAACAACTTATAGTTTTTCCAGAAAAAAATCGGTGAAAATCAGACTTTTCTCAAAATACCATGAAAAAAGTCGGGAAAAAAAAAAAAATCGCATTTCGCATTTGTTTTTAAATTTCTCGTCAGCTTTGAGACAAACCTTTTTTTTTTTTTGCCTTATCATTTCTGGACTTGAGTCACAACATACTGCGCACATTGAAGAAGGGTGTTTTCATAAATGCACCTAATATCCAGTGGCTTGATGCATCATATAATCAGTTGGAATTTATTCAACCAGGGACATTTGCAGGTCTCTGGAATCTAACAGAGTTATTTCTGCAAGAAAATCGCTTGGTTAAACTAACAGACGGTGTGTTTTGGGGTGAAAGCTTTGTCAAAAGCTGGATTATAAATGAAACAACTTCTGTCACAAATATTTACACTACAGACATGAGCAATTTAATGCTTTTAAACTTATCCAGCAATGTCATGCAGAGCCTTGCATTTCTGATTCATCTCCCATCTTTACAGACAATACCTCTACAAGGAAACAAATTCACAAAATTGACCCACAAGATGTTTAGTAGTTTAAATCCGCTGACAAACTTGACGGTAGATCAACCTGAAATTTGTGAAGTTGCAGCCATTGTGGCTATGGACTTCTGCTGTTGGTGTCCGATCATAGTGATCGGTATTTTAGTCCAGACTGGAGCAGTCACTATACCACTCTCAGTGTTTGCCTGGATTGTGACTTTTATTCTCCCCATCAACTCGGCTATCAATCCATTCTTGTATACTCTAAGTGCGGTAATTGCAGACCGCAAAGCAAGCAAGCATCTTGTCACCTTGCCAGGATGCAGAACAACTGCAGTTTGAGAAAGAAAAACAGAAGCTAGGCCCTGGTCAAAACAGCAATATGAACACACCTGTGTCAGTGAAGACATAATGATAGAATTTTGTTGGACTGAGCTTGCAGCTCAAGACAACCCTAAAGGCCTGTATTGAGCACTCATTGACTGGATAGTATGTTAATGCTTAGATATACACCAGGCACAAAAAGAAACTCGTCAGTTATATTCATCCTTGCTGTTCAATAACTTGATATTTTTGGATTATTCTGAAATATACATTTTGTTAATTGGACTTTGTTTTCTCATTTGACACCCTGTTAGTGAAAAAAGGAATAAGAATTGACCAAGATATGCGCCTCCAAAGCCTCAAACCCCAAAATCAAAAGTTGCATTTTCAACGATTTTCAATGGGAACGCATCGTTGTATTGCACACAAACACCACGAGCCAATCAATAAAGTACACGGTGTAACAGGCACAATTGAATCGTTAAAATTGCAACTTTTCATTTTGGGGTTTGAGAGTTTGGAGGTGCACATCTTGGTTAATTCTTGCTCAATGTTCACGAACAGGGTGTCAAATGAGAAAGAAAAGTCCAATTAACAAAATGTATATTTCAGAATTATCCAAAATTATCAAGTTATTGAACAGCAAGGATGAATATAACTGACGAGTTTCTTTTTGTGCCTGGTGTATCATGCTGAAAATAATGCTGATAAGGATGTTCCTTCAAGGATTCAGTGTGAAACTCCATAAATATGTGATCAAAACGTCAGACCCTGTTCACATTATAAATTCTTTCTTTGATGAAGATGAGTAAATCTTGATTACTGTATAGCAAGACATTTTTGCAAGGGTTTTTATTTTCGCACAAGGCTAAAACAAACTAATGTTATGTCTCAAGCCCATGGCAGTTTAAAAAATGAATTTTACACAAATTTGCGAGTATCGAATCAAATAAATTTTCTTCAAAATATTTCTCAGAATTTCATGAGTTTTTGCCCCTCCCCAAAAGGAAATAAAAATTGAATTTGCCATTTCAGCTTAAATGTATGCACTAAAAGAAACGAACACAAGCGGGGAATTTGAGACATAAGTTTTTAAGCCTAATTTCAGAACCGGCAATTTAAAAACCCATGAAAATATTTGTGGTAAACCATAGGCTTCAATGCAATGCTGTTCGAATCTGTGAATAAACGTGAGGCCTACCATCAAAACAATATGCTTTAGTTGTTGTTTTTCTTAAACATGCTCCAACAGTTCCAAAATGGCTTTTTGTATGTTTTTTGCAATCTGTACACTTCATTCCAGGAACGGTAAAGCCAATATCCAAACAAAAAACTCTTGGAATGGAGTGTATAGATTACAAAAAAACACACAAGAGCAACATTTTGGCTTTACATTTTCTTTGTGTTTACATCAATTTGAGGCCAAAAAATGTTTGGTTTTTTTTGTGTGTGATTTTCACCAAAATGTGTATTTTTACCCCAAATCTATGTTTTTCTTTACAAATTGTAATATCAATGTTTTACTGAAGATAGTACTCAAATGAAATCTTAGTATCAATGTTTTTGCTATCTTGTGAGGACTGAGGATAGCAATCAATGAAAATCTTAATAGTGACATGTTTGTTATCTACTGAAGATAGTAATAAATTAAAATCTTAATAGTGAAGTGTTTGTTATCTACTGCAGATAGTAATATATGAACATCTTTCAATAATTATATGTATATTGTTATCTACTGAGATTGGAAATCTGTGAAAATCTTAATAGTGCTGTGTTTGTTATCTACTGAAGATAGTAATCTGTGAAAATCTTAATAGTGATGTGTTTGTTATCTACTGAAAATAATCAATAAAAATCTCAATAGTGATGTGTTTGTTATCTACTGAAGATAATAATCTGTGAAAATCTTAATTGTGATGTTTGTTATCTATTGAAGATAGTAATCTGTGAAAATCTGAATAGTGAAGTGTTTGTTATCTACTGAAGATAGTAATCTGTGAAAATCTTAATAGTGATTGTGTTTGTTATCTACTGAAAATAGTAATCTGTGAAAATCTTAATAGTGATGTTTTATCTACTGAAGATAATAATCAATGAAAATCTTAATAGTGATGTATTTGTTATCTACTGAAGAGAGTAATATGTGAAAATCTGAATAGTGAAGTGTTTGTTATCTACTGAAGATAGTAATCTGTGAAAATCGTAATAGTGATGTGTTTGTTTTCTACAGAAGATAATAATCAATGAAAATCTTAATAGTGATGTGTTTGTTATCTACTGAAGATAGTAATATGTGAAAATCTGAATAGTGAAGCGTTTGTTATCTACTGAAGATAGTAATCTGTGAAAATCGTAATAGTGATGTGTTTGTTATCTACTGAAGATAATAATCTGTGAAAATCTTAATAGTGAAGTGTTTGTTATCAACTGAAGATAGTAATCTGTGAAAATCTTAATAGTGATGTTTGTTATCTACTGAAGATAGTAATCTGTGAAAATCTTAATAGTGAATTTCAGTGTTTGTTATCTACTGAAGAGAGTAATCTGTGAAAATTGTAATAGTGATGTGTTATCTACTGAAGATAATAATCAATGAAAATCTTAATAGTGATGTGTTTGTTATCTACTGAAGATAGTAATCTGTGAAAATCTTAATAGCGATGTTTTATCTACTGAAGATAGTAATCTGTGAAAATCATAATAGTGATGTGTTTGTTTTCTACAGAAGATAGTAATCTGTGAAAATCTTAATAGCGATGTTTTATCTACTGAAGATAGTAATCTGTGAAAATCATAATAGTGATGTGTTTGTTTTCTACATGAGGGATGGAGTGGGACATTTGTTTGCACTGCCCTCTATCCTACAGCTTACATTAACAGTCCAATCAATTATTGATTGCACAGTTCCTCAAACATGTCAAGTGCCATTCTCAAGTGCCGCGATCGACCACAACCATTAGTACCTTTGTCTGTGTTAACAAGGTCATTGTTATTATAATTTAGAGTCATAGTACAACATAGTTTCGACTATTATTATGTAGCGATGATGTTAATTTTTCGGGATATGTTCAGATTTCCTCACCCCCCATCCGAGCTTTGGCATCGCTACTACCCATCGACTATAAACATAAATAAATACAGCAAGAAAACAAACAGGTCAGCGAGGAAGAGTGGAAATTGTATTTACTTTCGTAGCACTACTATTAAATTATACATTTATAAAATTAGGGGTGATTTTTTTCTCGCCAAAATAAACTAACAAATTAAATGATAAGCTGGGACTGGGGCTGATATTCACAGTATTAAAATATTTTGATCAGAAGTGCCATGGCCTGTAATAAAATTAATTTAGTTATAGTGTATGTAATTGGTGTAAAAATTGCTCAGAATGTGGTAAAAGCATGAAACTTGGCACAAGTACTCGTAATAACATTTTCAGGGGTAGTGCCAATTTGAATTCTGTGTTCCTTAGCAACGGTTGCTTGGCAACATATTTTGCATAGAAACCAGCATATACAGCATTCTCAGACCAAATTATAGGGCGGATGCTCCTGTATTGTTATGCCTAACATATCAATCTTCATGTTAACATGCATTTGGAGTACTTTTAATAGAGTTTTACCGTTACTAGACACTATTTTCCTTAGCAACCAGTACAAATTAACATATTTCCCTAGCAACCAGTGCAACAGTATGGTCTCTGATTGGTTTTAATGTGTATAATTATCATCTCCATTTACGCCATAGCAGTTGCTAGGTACACAAGGATCTTATTAAGGATTGGACAAGCAATAGATGCCTCAGTCAACCAGTGCTCACCATTGTTCAGCTGCTCAGATCATGTCCAACAGCATTAAGAGGCGGCGGAACAAGTGTGGGACAGTACCACACGTCTATCACAGCAAAGATCGGGAAACACCACTACCGGTCTATCTGGGACTTAAGGCACATGCACTGACCAGGGCAAAGAAGATAGTCGTTAGCCTTTACACTCTTGGTATATCAGCCTCATATGGTCGTGCCATCGGGCAATAATGTCTGTGAGTACTATCACCAGATGGCACAGTCTGTCTTCCTCAGATGTGGAAGTGTCAATTTATCACAGCAGCGGCTGACAATATAGACCATAATCCAAGCTTAGCCACCTCCACAGCTTCATTTCACGGCACAAGCATCCTTGTTTCAGAATGTAACCAAATATGATGCCATGACTGATGACACCGGGAGTGGTGTCAGCCATCATATTACACCTCAGAAGGGGCAGAGAAAGGTGAAGTTATGATAAAGCCTACATGTCTACCTTCAAGAGATGTCTATGTTCCCCTTACTGTTGGTAACATGACATCATCCTGCGAGAATCTAAGTAAGGAGATGGAGAAAGAATATGACTGGCTACGGCATGGTGAGAGCCTGCAGGAAGATGAAATATCCTCCGAGTCCAGCATATCTTGGGCAGCATAATTATGCCAGTCATCTACCAGAACCAAATATAAATGCAATGCTGCCCCTCTTTGCTTACGAAGCCAGTTCTCCTTCAATGTTGCGTCACTGCTTTGATATGCCAACCCTGGTCAGACTCCAGTGATAACAGTTGACCAACCTCTCTTTGCCAAAATGAAGCAGCTACAATGGTCTATGGACAATCTGTATGGCGAAGACAAGTTTGTACTGCTTCTTGGGGGACTGCACACAGAGATGACCGCCAACAAAGCCTTGGGCCACTGGTTGGAAGGTAGTTGCTGGGTGGACGCTCTACAAGAGGCAGAAATTGCAACTCCTGGAATTGCTGAATCGTTCCTGAAAGCATCCCATGTCATCCATACCTGACATGCCCATCAAGTTACTGCTTGTGCATTACACATCCTCCAGAGGAAAGCATACGATGTGTATTTGGACAACCTCCCCAAAGGTCCCCCCAGAGAGTTTCAGCTGCCGGTGTACACGACGGAAGGATACGCATCCTCAGTACTGGTACACAACACTTGAGTTGGAGCTGCTAATGTTGGCATGTGTGCGTTCTTTGCACATAGGAGACTTTGATCTGTACGTAGACACACTAACCAAGCTGACACATTGGTTCTTCAGTCTAAAACACACACACTATGCCCGATGGATGTCTGTTCATGTAAGAGATATGTGCATCCTCAGTGCAACCCATCCTGATGTTGCTCAAGAATTCCGGAATGGCAAGTTCGTTCTGGCCAAGTCTCAGAGAAAATTCTCCTTGATCGCCATTGACCATGGTCATGAGCAAAACAACAGAATGATGAAAGATGAAGGTGGCATAATTGGACTAACACATGATGCAGGCGCTCTTTTGCGATGGGCTGTAGCTGGGCCAGAACTCATACGCGTCATTTCTGAGTTTGAAGCATCCATTGTCGGAGCAAGAATGTCAGACAAACCACCATGAGCAAACGAATGCTACCCAGAGACTCTGCTCTCTTCTCAAGGCTGTATATTGCATTCCAGACAAGAGATGGTGACTTGGACAACTTTTTCAGTCACGAGAACCACCCATTTCCACCATCTATATCTTCTTATGGGCAGCTTCGTTTGCCGTTGCGAAGTCTTACCTTATGCATTGTCTTGAGCAACATGTGGAGACTACATGTAATGCAAGCCAAGAACTGATGTGAGCATCATGGACAGTGCGGTACTCGTCAGCATTCTGAAACCTGTCGGATGCAAGACATTTGGTGACTACACAGCAAAGGTGTTTGTTCCTTACATCAAGAGGGAACAAAATCAGGCTCAAAGAGTAGACATTGTGTGAGACCAGTACTTCGACAACAGTCTAAAAGCACAATTCAGAGAAAAGCGTAGTACAGGACCAACTCAATGAAGATGTGTGGAGTTGTCTAGTCCCGTACCAAGGAATTGGAAACAGTTCGTCCGCTTGAACGACAACATGACAGAGTTGTTCAAACTCCTTAACAGTGAACTTTTAACAAGTACAACTGCAGAAAACTCTCATTGTTACCAATGGCGACATTGCACTCAGTGCCCCTGCTCGAGAAATGACCAACTTAGGTCCTTGCAACCATGAAGAAGCTGATTCCAGAATCATGGTTCACGTTGCAGATGCCATCATGCTGGGCTTTCAAAGGATCCTCGTTCGAACAGTAGATACTGACGTAGTTGTGCTTGCAGTAGCTGCTCTGCCACAGCTAAGAAGAACAGAACTTTGGATTGAATTTGGTACTGGCAAGAACTTCCGCTACATCCCTGCTCATGAGATATGTGCATCACTTGGACCACTGAAATCTGTGGCACTTCCGGTGTTTCATACGTTCACAGGCTGCGACACTGTATCCCAAGTGGGAAAGAAGACTGCATGGAAAGTATGGGCATCACATGATGAATTCACTGCAACCTTCTATGAGCTGCACAATTCACCAGAGCAAATATCTGAAGAGACATTCCTGGTTCTTTACTTCTCTATGACATGACAGCAACATGCATCTCTATCAACGAAAGCTTCTCTTTACACACAAAGGGCGTCAGATGTCATCTCTTCCTACCACCAGGGCTGCTTTACAGCAACATATTAGAAGAGCAGTCTTGCAAGGGGGCATATCTGGGCTAGTACTACGGTGCCATATCGTCAAAAACCATCGCCTGCTGACTGGGGTTGGACTTGTCCAGAACAGTGGATGCCCTTGTGGACACATTTGCCAGAAGCTAGAGTGTCCTGTCCAGAGTTGTTGAAGTGTGCATGTAGGAGCAGATGTAGAGATTGTAAATGTGTAAGGGCACTCTTAAAGAGCACTGTATATTGCACATGCAAGGGCGATTGTGATAACGCCTAATTAACTGTGGCAAAGGTCCGCAAACAGTCTTAAGGTGATATGAACTTGAAAATGACTGGATACTAACTTTGAATGTGCTGTCTTCAAGTATCAGCAGAATATGTTTTGATCAGATGTGTGTAAATTTCACACTATTGTTTCAACTAACTGGCTGAAAGTTATTAATATTTTGCTCAATAGTATAGTTCCTAGTCAGTTACATAGATATGCCTTATTATATAGACTAACGTAACTTTAAACGCTTGTTGCTAGGTAATGTGTTTGCCTAGCAACTGTTGTTAAGGCTGCTTTGGTTTTTATGACCTTAGAATAGTCTATTTGATAGTTCTGATGTTCTGAAACATTAATATCAACCTTTCTAAATCATTTAAAATGGATTGGAAAGGTCCAATTAACTGGTTACTAAGGTAATTCACTTCCTTAGCAATGATTGCTAAGCAATATGTTGCTATTTTGGCACTACCCCTGGAAATGATCAGTAGAGCCCAAAGAACACCTGTGCCAAGTTTGGTGCTTTTACCACATTCTGAGCAATTATGGCAATATATTGCACCAATTACATACACTAGGACGTTGTTGTCAGGCTACTGCTGACAGCACTCGCGCATGCGCTGTGGCAATTGGAAGCTCGCTGGCTAGTACATTGATTGTATTGATCGAGTAATTGGCTGGGCAATAAGTGCGCACAGTCCTATGTCTACAGAAGATAATGATCAATAAAAAGCTCAATGGTGATGTGTTTGTTATCTACTAAAGATAATAATCTGTGAAAATCTTAACAGAGATATGTTCGTTACCTACTGAATATAGTAATCTGCGAAAATCTTAATGTCTTTGTTATCTACTGAAGATAATAATCGATGAAAATCTAAACAGTGATATGTTTGTTACCTACTGAAGATAGTAATCTGTGAAAATCTTAATGTGTTTGTTATCTACTGAAGATAGTAATCTATGATAATCTTAATAGTGAAGTGTTTGTTATCTACTGAAGCTAATAATATATGAAAATCTTAATAGTGATGTGTTTGTTATCTACTAAAGATAATAATCTGAAATCTTAATAGTGATGTGTTTGTTATCTACTGAAGATAGTAATCTGTGACAATCTTAATGTGTTTGTTATCTACTGAACATAATAATCTGAAAATCTCAATAGTGATGTGTTTGTTATCTGCTGATAGTAATCTGAGAAAATCTTAATGTGTTTGTTATCTACTGAAGATAGTAATTTGTGATAATCTTAATAGTGATGTGTTTGTTATCTACTGAAGATAGTGATCTGTGAAAATCTTAATGCTTGTTATCTACTGAAGATAAAAATCTGAAAATCTCAATAGTGATGTGTTTGTTATCTGCTGATAGTAATCTGAGAAAATCTTAATGTGTTTGTTATCTACTGAAGATAGTAATCTGTGAAAATCTTAATGATGTGTTTGTTATCTACTGAAGATAGTAATCTGTGAAAATCTTAATGTGTTTGTTATCTACTGAAGATAATAATCTGAAAATCTCAATAGTGATGTGTTTGTTATCTGCTGATAGTAATCTGAGAAAATCTTAATGTGTTTGTTATCTACTGAAGATAGTAATCTGAAAATTTTAATAGCGATGTGTTTGTTATCTACTGAAGATAGTAATCTGTGAAAATCTTAATAGCGATGTGTTTGTTATCTACTGAAGATAGTAATCTGTGAAAATCTTAATAGTGATGTGTTTGTTATCTACTGAAGATAGTAATCTGTGAAAATCTTAATAGTGATGTGTTTGTTATCTACTGAAGATAGTAATCTGTGAAAATCTTAATAGCGAAGTGTTTGTTATCTACTGAAGATAGTAATCTGTGAAAATCTTAATAGTGATGTGTTTGTTATCTACTGAAGATAGTAATCTGTGAAAATCTTAATAGTGATGTGTTTGTTATCTACTGAAGAAGTTAGTAATCTATGAAAATTTTAATAGTGATGTTTTTGAATGTGGATTTTCTTTCACTTTACCTCTTTATATTGGCTAAAGTGGACAGAAAACCTTCCTGACAGTTGTTACTATTACTTTATATTTTGTAGCCAAAAATAACATAATTAATATTTTACCAAAATCGTATATATAACTTTAAGCTACCTTCCCAGCAAACACAAGAATGTCTTAGAACGCTATTAAAACTTTGTTGTTTTTAAATTGTCAAAATGTTGGTTTAGACATAAATAAAGATCATAAAAGGTTTTTGAAACAACTTTTAAAAGCGATTTAATCATTTTGAAAGAAAACATTTAAATTGCATTAAATACAACTTATTTTGAAGATGTATTTTTTACCTTTGGCTGTTCCAGGCTAGCTAATGGAGCCCAATTGTTTTGCTCAAAATTCTTACATGTTAAGATTTTTGCCCCTACCTCATCATAAAATGGCTGCTTTCTGCACACCTGATCACTAAATTTCCTGTATTATAACAGGGCATTCCCACCAATTTCCAAGCTCTATAACTGTGGTTAAAACTGATAGCAGAATTCCAATTATTGTCAATTTCACAATGGGTTATGCGTCAGCATGGATGCATTGCTAGAATCACACCAATTTTAACAAATTGTAATAGAAAACCAAAATGAAAAGCGTGCAAGTTATAATAAATCATATCAGGTTG
The DNA here is from genome assembly GCF_039555335.1 of Amphiura filiformis. NCBI lineage: Eukaryota > Metazoa > Echinodermata > Ophiuroidea > Amphilepidida > Amphiuridae > Amphiura > Amphiura filiformis. The sequence goes on from NC_092643.1 coordinate 64,504,723, forward strand.
ATGTGTATTATTGCCTCAGTGAATCAAGCTTATAGGCCAAGCATAGTCTATATTCTGAGTTTCCCATTGCCCACCCATATTTGAAGTTCATATTTTCATTCATTTTTCACAAATTAAAATAAAAAAGTGTATTTTTGCAATGACAAGCAGATACAAAACTTTATTTATGTGTCTGCCTTTTTGACTGGTAATGAAAAAATTCCTAATGGAAAAGATTTTGTAAGAATATGTGAAGGTAGTCTACTGTAGTAGACCATTTTAATTTATAATCCCCTAATCCCTCTGACCATGGAAAATCCACCAATCCTGTTCTGATCCTACAGCTCAGCTATCCATGAGAAAAATGCCTTTTTTCTCTGGGCAGGGCAGTCACTGGGGATGTGTTATGTTTTATGCATGGAAAGGTATGAATTGTTTATCAAAAAAAGGAATGCAGAGCAGTCTAATATGAAGGAGAAACTCAGCATTAACTTTGCATGCCCTTATCCATGCCTTCATACAGGGTGTCCCAGAAAAAATTAGCAGGTCAAGAAATAGGCATCAGAATCCAAAACTTTAAAAAACAGCGTGTAGCTCATCTTATTCTGCATCTTATACCCTAATTTCATTTGAATCGATTGACTGATTGCGAAGAAATGAGCAATTACATAATGCATGGGTCAATTCAATTCATTCCAAGTTTGAATGAAAGTTAAAGTTTTCTTACACATTAATGTTTTTGGAATATTTCCAAGAAATAGTAATGCAAAATTTAAATTATCAAAACAACATAATGTTGCATGATATCAAAAACCACATGTAAAGCTATTTTAATACACTTGATCATTGTGATTATTAACTGTTGCTTCAAATATTGTCACAAATAATGAATGCAAAAGTTTTAACTTTTAACAAAAACTAAAAACATTAAACAATATTTTACAATATCAAAAATTTGAAGCTCATCACTTAATCATGTCTTTCTTGGTTTTTTGAAGAGTTTAACATAATTATTGCATGAACAATTAAAGATGTTACTGTATAGCTATCCAATTTCAGGAATCCATGTTAAGTTTCTTATAATTCAACCAGTGTATCAATGTAAAGGCAAATCAAAAGTTATATTCAGATTGTCCACCGTCAGCGAATATGAGCGAATATAAAAAAAAAACATGCCTGAAGATCAAACGTGGAATGAATTGCATTGGTGCGCGTATTATATAATCACTCATTTCTTAACCATTCATCTGAATCAAATAAAATTTACGTATTTAATGCACAATAAAATGAGCTATGTGCTGTTTTTAAAAATTTTGGATTTAATTGCCTATTTATCAACTTATGCTCAAATTCATTTACCCGGTAATTTTTTTGGGACACCCTGTATTAGATAATACATGTATGCAATCAGTTTGATGTTGCATGGCATTCATTCTATACTGATGTTGATGGGATGAACACATGTGTCTGTATCAGGTGTCTGAAAAGTAATTAACTAACATCCATGGTTCAAAACCAGAAAGCCATAACTCACTATGCCAAGCTTGCACAAAATGAGCATAAAGTTGGCTCCTTGCTTTGGTCTTCAAAAATCAATATTTCCCCCACTTTGTCTTTAGTTCTCTTCTAAAGTGCCATGGCAACTTTATGCTCATTTTTTGGGAGCAGGTGATCGTGAGTTGAGGCTCTCTGGCTCTCTACCCTCGATATGATTAATTGACTACATCTTCTATCTATACTGATCACTTTGGAAGCATGGCTAATATCTGATGGTATTATCATAGAACAATACCTGGAAGCGTCACTAGAAATTAGCATGAGGCCGCATTCATATGTAAATAGCGTATTGTTATTTAAATTTGTGCCCAGACATATTGAGGGCGACAGTCATGTTATCCAGACAGAGAATGTCTTGATGCGCCAGGCATGTCAAATTGTTGAGTGAATGTGTATGGCCAAAAAAAAAAAAGTGTTTGTTTGCCCAGACACGACCGACCCAAAAAATAAAAAACATCATACACTTTTTTTTTTTTTTTTACAATTTAAAAATGATGTTTTTTTTCCTATTATGCCAAATAACACTTGAAAGTTAATATTCCTGGCAATCAAGGCTTTTGTTTTTCCCATTTAGCCCTCCCCAACCATATTTTACCATCAATCAACATCACTATAGAGAACCTAGAACTGGCTCAGTTTCCTCTGATGGCGATGCCCTGATTGCGCTCGCGCCACAAAGCGTAAGATTGAGCGTGAAGGAGTTGGAGTTGAGTTGAATTGTCATCATGGTACAATAACTGAGCATGAGGCTAGTGCTATAGACGAATCCATTTTCATGCATTCCTACACCTCAATGGCAGCCATAGCTGTTCCACATTTTCACCTAAAATGTGAAATGATGTGGCCTTGGCGGGGATATTAAACGGCATTCTATCACCCATTTTGCACATAGACAAAAGAATGATGAAAGTTTACAACACAATACAATTCAACATCGATTTTTAAGCGAATTTAATCCACCCAATTGGGCATTAACAACACCAGTTTGGTGCAGACGGGACCCAGTAATGGCCAACTGAATCCTGACCATCACTTGGCTCGTTGGATTCGTCTATAGAGAACCAAGGCTTAGCATGACAAGTATGGTCTGGGATTTTGTACTACAGGCTTCAAGCCCATCACCCTTGCAAAAGCATGCATTTATACTGAATTTATACTGAATCTTTATCAAGATATTGTTGCCAAAAGAATTAAACTTTATATGGTAAGGTTGAAATACATTGAAGTTTGACACAAGTAAAAAATGTAAGGCTGAATGTCGTATATTTTCTCTTGCCCCACTTGGTGCAACACGTGTACAGATCTAAGATCAAAAAAAAAAAAAAAAAAAAAAAAAAAAGGAAATCGACCTACCGACCCACTCCTTTCTACCCCATGTCTGGGCAAACAAACACTTTTTTTTTTGCCTAAACCCCCTTTCTGTATAGGTAATAAGCTAGTATAGTTCATGTTCCAGTTTGTTATAACAAAAAACAAAAACAAAATAAGTATATTAAATATATTAAGTGTATAAACTTTGAAATTGACGTGAATTTGAAGTGCAGAGCTCCAAATCTAGCTAAATCGTGTAGTGTGAAATAATATGCTGTGTGACCCCCTCTGCGTGGTAGAATTATATTCATAAAACATTGAATTTAACATATAATATGGGCAGCCAACCACGATTTATCAGCATTTAAAAGATATATTAATTAACAAAGATAAATAATCAATAATACAAATGTCAATTTAACTAGTAAACAAGTCTGAAATCTTAAAATGTTGCCACGTGATTTCCCGAACACATGATATGTCAACATGTGACCATTATTCAGATTTACCGTAAGTATTTGGAGTATGGTGCACGGCTTGCAGGCAACTGTGTATTTCTTTACCTCCGTATAAAATCAATCATTCATGCTGGGAGCCAAGTAACATTCTGTCTGCTTAGTGCAGATTGTATTTTATTTTACTTGAGAGCATAATAGAAATACATAAAGACGAATAAGGCACCATGATGGAAAGCTATGAAAGGTCAGGTCGGGTATCAAAGGTTATTTTAACTTCAAATACTGCTTGTGTTTCACACCTTGCCTGTGTCACGTATTTCCTTCATATTATTTACCTCAAGTCCTAATTTTGACTTTGCTATTGCAAAATGTCATTTCCAGCGTTCGAAATTTTGGTTGTCCGGTTGCCTGGGACAACTAAAAAAGTCGCCGGACAACCAAAAATACTGATTCGGTTGTCAGCCGGACAACCATAAATCTAGCCAAAAATCACATTTGTAGGCCTACGGACAACCAAAAACTTAGACGGACAACCAGAAATTGTAATCTGGTTGTCCGTGGTCATTTCATATCAAATTAGTAGACTTTCTTTGAAAAAACATATCACTGGTGCCTGATGGGAATACCCGTCCGCCATTTCATTAAACTGGATCGTTTTCGGCGTGGTTTGTGCCCAGATGTATTGAAGCGCGCTTATACTCTCATTGAACTGGCAAAGTTCGCAAAACTAACAACGTTGTTATTTGCCAATATTAATTAACATGATCCAAGGGGTCGAACATGAATTATTCATAACGGATCGATAACTGGCCTCACTTTCTAGCTAGTAAACCAGCGGAATTTTTCATAGGTTTTGCGTTGCTAATAGAACAACCGTGAATTTAGTGTCACCCCCTTGGTATTATTACAGGCCAAAGTAGCAAACCCATCATTTACCATATTCATTCCATGAAGTGTATGTAGAGGGCGCTTACAATTGTTGCAAGGACTTTTCTAGGCTTGATTCCAGAGGGACATTAATAACAGAAACAACCATGCAGAAAAGATGAACTCAAGCATATCAATCCACATGCACAAGACCATGAACCTTTGAAACTTGGCATATAGCTTGTGAATCATTCTATGAGGCAGGGCTAGGGGGGGGGGACACCCACCATGATGGGGGGGGGGGGGGCAATGGGCCTGATGGGGGCACAAACCATTTTTCAACAATTTTTCTATGTATGGTAGGCCTAAAAAATCGAATTAGGGAAAAATATTCATGTACAAGACTCATATGGAAAGGTTTTTATACAAAAACGATTCTCTTATATTAACCATCTATTCAGTTTCCACCTCGATACACCTGACTCAGGTGACCTGAGCACACATTTTCATCCAAGAGCTTCCAAGCAAGTAGTGAATTGTCTCTACACAGTCTTTGATTACACTACATGGTTGAGTGCATTAGCATCGTAAGAACTGTGGAGCTTCTAGCTGGAAAATAGGCCTGAATTATATAATGAAAAAACAATCAATCACTACAGTCAGCAAATCAATCAAATAAAAAGAGAAATAAATGAACTAGAAAGAAGACAGACAGAAAGACAAACACTAAGAGGGAGGGGAGAAAGAAAGAGAAAGAAAGAAAGAAGACAGGAAAGGAGGGAAGAAAGAAAGAAAAAAGGAAGGAAGGAAAAAATAAAGAAAGCAAAGAGACAGAAAGAAAAAAAGGAGGATAGAAAGAAAGAAACCACACAGGTTTTGAAACTCAAAAGTATTTTATAGTCCAGTGTGCTAACTAATTACGCCATGGAGGTATTTGTAAAATGTGTTGATCACAAAGCAATTATATGCAATAGTATGATAACAACCAAGCTCATTGCTAATTTTAAAAAGACTGGAACGTGTTTTTGAACAATTTTTGACGTAATTAAGCTAATTTAGAATTATTTTTTCCATTGTTTATAATTACGTCTGTCATTTATGTACACTGGAATATTTACTCCAAAATGATTTTGATTTCTTCAGCTATTTTTTTATTATGATAAAGTAAATACTGTATGCAAACAAAAAAACCCTTAAGGGTATTAGCAATCCTACTGCTCAAAAAATCATGCATTATAAAGAAAAAGTTTCCACAGCGTCAATGGGACTCACACCAGCAATCTGTTACTTCCATCCTCCATCACAATACTGTTTATAGAGTGTCAGTCTGTGCGCTATCGCATGTGTGCAGAGCTATCACATGCTCATGGAGCGCTATCGCGGAGTATCAACGGGCGTGTGCGCGGAGTGCTGACAGGCGCTGAGTGCGTAGTGTGTGCATTGGACAGCATTACAGTTGCATTCCGATTGATTTCATTACTTAAGTAACAGCCTAGACATCCAGATACCAAGGGTATTTTTGGGGTCCTTCAATGTAGTAGCGGGACACTTTGGGCTTAGGAGAGGCGAACAATGGGTTTCCAGATTATGGGTACCAAAGTAAGGGTCGGTTCATAGTGAATATTCAAGGCGAATATTCGACTTCAATACTTTTTTGTGACGTCAAAATATATACGGCAACGAATAAAATATGATGACACGCCGAGTTGAATCGGATTAAATATCGCGCAACTGATAGCGAGATACTATTGATTTATATGAAAGGCTCGAGGTCACCAGAATATCGTTCGACGAATGATGATTTCAAAAATCCCCAATGAAAATTAACCTGCCCAGTTGTCAAATACGTCTGGATAGTTCCAAAATGGCTGATAACGAACTGAAAGAAAATGTTATGGGCGCAAGACTGCAAACCCAATTCTGCCATTTTTTAATTCGCGGACCTATTTTCTCAATAATTATAAAAATGCGACTTTTTTGGTGACTCAAATTTATGTATAGGCTTTCCACTTTTATTTAAGCTATAATTCGCCACTCTTTCTGATTAATAAGTCTAAAGACCAGCCCAAAATACCTCAAATAGTTTCTGTATTTTACCGGAACTCATTAGGGTTACACAAATGGCGCATTGATTTAGTTGTGTGGCCCCTTATTAGTGCGGTACAAGCGTACCCATTTTTATATGATATGAAAGTAAGGGACTGTTAAGACGTCCAGGAAAAGGAAAATGCCTAGCAGGCAATAGCATTCCAATGCTGTAGTGATGGTAAGTAATGTTTTATGCAAATAATATGATATTTAGGCTTTACAAACATAACCTAAATGTACAAGTGAATGTTTCCATATTAACGTAGCTCTATTTAAATCGACTGATGCAGAACTCCAAATTCAGATTTATGCCTCCACCCCGGTTTTACATAAATAATCATTTGGCCCCAGTTCTAGGCCCCCATATGCATCTGCCCCTGGCAGAGGATGTGTGAGGGTCTGGGGGTGGTAAATCATTGGTTATTGATATAAAATGCGTTTGCCATGGAGGTTCACCCATTTTTGTCATTTTTTCCGCACTAGCGGAATTCTTGACGTTTTTGGCACCTATAAACGATGTTATTTTGGGCGGAATAAAGATGTAATGCGTTGTTATCAGTCAAATTCATAATTATAATTAATAATTAAGAGGGCAAAATAAGTAACATGTAGGAATGGATATATAGCGCTTTGCAATGAATATCTTCATAAACTATGCCGAACAACCAAAACCCCGAGCGTTGGTACCCTATCATTGCATGTTCTTTTAAAAAAAATCTTGCAATGTAGGCCTACACAAGTTCGGAACGAGACTTTTTATCTTTTGACGCGTATTTCGGTCGAATGCCAAAATTGATTGCTCAATGAGTCATGAAATGAGAGCAATACTACTTTGATGATACCGATCTCAAGTGGATATCAGCCAATGAAAAATGTATTCACCGGAAATATATTTGTGGGAGTTGAATTTTGTTGAACTCGACAGATATATATTTGGTGGGTCACCGTGGGTGGTCTCATACAGGGTGTCCCAGAAAAAATTACCGGGCTAATAAATTTGGACGTAAGTCGAGAAATAGACATCAGAATCCAAAAATCTAAAAACCAGCGTGTAGCCCATCTTATTTTGCAACTTATACAGTAATTGTACTGGAATCGGTTGACTGATTAGGAAGAAATGAGCCATTACATAACGCATGCGTCAATTCACTTCATTCCAAGTTTGAAAGAAAGATCATTCCACACAATGCGCACTAGTGAATGGGCTTCATATTTTGTTCGGTGAAATCCTTTTCGTTCTATTTAAACAATCTGTTTCTTGCAAAACATTAAATTAGGTTTTGTTCAAATTTGAAAACCTCCACGATATTGAAAATGAAAGCTTGCATGTAAGATGATGCTCGTTACTTGTAAATATCTTTTTTACGTTAATGTTAATATAAATGTTGCATAAAAATTATTGCATAAAGAATTCCAGCTGGCTGAAATTTCTCACACACATAAATGTTTTTGGAATAGTTCCAAGAAATTGTAAAGCAAAGTTTAAATCCTTTAAAACTTCAACATTAATGTTGCATGGTATCAAAAATCACACGTTAAGCTGTAAGCACTTGATCATTGTCATTCTTGGCTCAAATGTTCCTTGGAATGTTAAAATATAACATATTTGCATAACCTAAAGAATTAAAGTTGGAAAGCTTCCAATTGCAGGAATCAAAGTTTTCTCAGACAATCTGTTATCTATCTTCAGTGAAAGCATGAGTAACACCGTCGGATTGTAAAATAGATAATGTGGACTAAATCTAATGAGATACACAAACTTAAAGAAAAATGCGCCTGATGATCAAACTTGGAATGAACTGTATTGATGCGCACATTATGTAATCGTTATTTTCTTCATAACCAGTCAACCGAATCAAACACAACTTTTGTATGTGATGCGCAATGAAATAGGCTATACGCTACATTTTTAATGTTTTGATTCTGATGTCTATTTCTCGATTTACGGTCAATTTTATTCACTCGGTAATTTTTTCTGGGACACCCTGTATATAACACTTGTGAGGGCTGTCATATTTGTCGGCGCTTCAATCATATCATATCATATATTTATATATATGGCCAATTCCAGCCAAAGCGGGCCAAAATTCTCTCTGGGGGCCATTTTGAAAATGTTTTCCTTTTCAATTCTAGACTTATCAAATGAGACGATCATGTCTAGTGAATCATCAGGTGGAAGTGCCATCGGATTGAAAAATAACTTTTCTTGCTAGACCAAATAAAGTGTTAAATGCGCATATGCATGTTACCCATTTAATTCAAGCATTTTTCACCTGTTGTACGCCATAAAATTTCACTTTCTTTAATATCTTTCAATATTTTATGTGTGACTCATATACACTAGAAACCGTGAAGACTTTGAACGTAAAATAGAATTTTATTACATATATCTACAAAGAAATATTTTGGTTATTACAAATTTTAAGAAAGAACCAGGTGTACAGTTAAGATTGTGTCAATTCTTGAACTCTTTCCAAAGTGGCTGTCATTTAACATTACTGTATTATTTCGAAAGATTAGAATAAATGCTTCATATAAATATAAAGTTAGATTTTGTATCTCGTCGCAGGATGAGGATCTCGGATGGATTCGTCGGTAACAGCGTCTGGAAAATTGCAATTCCTATTAATTTTTTTTAATAAAAATAAAAAATACTTTTCCGTATGTCAATAATTCAGGCTGCAATGGCACTAAAATGAATTTTAATCAAAAGACAGACTACATGGAATATTTAAAATGGATCATTATGGCATTTTGGGTATACAAGTTTTGAGAATAATGAAGTTGCCAAATTCAAATAGACAGAGCAAACAGTTTTATATTATTATTTTAGTAAAATCATTCCATATTTTCATGCAGCAATATTCTATTAACTCGTGTTTGACAGTTCCTATGAACAAAAACACTATCAATACATTGTTAACTATAATTTAAGTAGGGATTCGTGGGTAACCAAAATGTTCGTGGGTAACACATATTTGAAGGTATGTATTGGTAAGCGGCAAAATAGAAACTATTACAGAAGGTTGGAAACCACCATGCGGTTATTCCTCCATTGTGTTTCAATGATTCCCGTTTCTCTAACTAATTGCATTTACCCAAAAAATGGTAATTTAGGATAATCAATCAAAATTTCATGATGCAGCTTCAGTATACCTTCAAGAGGACGCTATTAAACAGGACTGTTTTGGAACCTATTTCGCATGTTTTCAAAATGTTAAGATGCATAAGAAACATATAATTTACTGAGTAAATCCTTGGATTCGTGGGTAACGCCGAATTGCGTGGGTAAAGCTATAAGTACTATAGTACCGTTTGGGGTTTGCGTTTCTTAGGTGTATAAACTGTAAGTACTGTCAAAATTATAGCATACCCATGGCTTGAATATGTGCTGATTTAAACTTAAAATAAACAATCTCCTTATTTTTCAAGGTTATCATCTATTCGGGATTCGTGGGTAACAAAAGTTTAAACCGTCGAGATTCTTTTTAAAGCGGTGAACGATTTTTACGATTTACAATTTTAAGCGCTTGTCAAACTAAATTCAGTGTCCAAAGTCATTAAATGTTAATTTAAGTTATGGCGATTATATTTGCTGGACTCGTGGGAAACAGTTGATACGTGGGTAACGTCAAATTTGATTTTATGGAATTTTATGGGTAAAACGTATTTGCATAAAATAATCACTTGGACCTCAGAATTATAGAACGAAACTTCGTTTCATGATATAGTCATTTATGGCATATTCACTTAACATTATTCAGAACGATCATTTTATTTTTGATACGCTGGTAACAAAATTATTAGCCAAATTGACTTAATGGCCTCTAGAGTCCACAAACTTTGGTGGAATTCAATCGTTTTACATATGATGAGAGATCATGCAAACGTCTTTCTAACGGTAATAATTTCATTTTGATTGAAAGACATTCAATGACATATATGGTGCTTTATCTTTGAATTCGTGGGTAACGCCAAATCATTTAAGCTATCATAACTTGTCCCCTGGTATGACTTGCTAGTAAAGGCCTATATGCACAAAGAGAGCACATTGGACGTGACATGATATGCTCCATCAATAACGTGATTTCCTTTATTAATGACATTTTAAAGCGGAAAGTTAACATAGAGAGAATTTTGTCCCGCTTTCGCTGGAATTGACCATATATTTATTTATTTCTTTCTTTCTTTCTTTCTTTCTTTCTTTCTTTCTTTCTTTCTTTCTTTCTTTCTTTCTTTCTTTCTTTCTTTCTTTCTTTCTTTCTTTCTTTCTTTCTTTCTTTCTTTCTTTCTTTCTTTCTTTCTTTCTTTCTTTCTTTCTTTCTTTATTTATTTATTTATTTATTTATTTATTTATTTATTTATTTATTTATTTATTTATTTTTTTTTGTTTTTTTTTTTGACTTATTTATTTATTTTTTATTTATTTATTTATCTATTGACTCATTCATTTCTTGATTTGCTTTGCAGTTGAAACCTGCAAGAAGGTATGGGTCAACCTCCGCGCCGGTTACTAGGCAGGTCGTAAATGCCCCGTAAATGCCCCTATTCAGGTCAGGGGCGTAACCAGACCTGACCTTCCGGGGGGGGGGGCAAGATTGAAAAGTTTCCCAATTTCTGATCAAAAGTTTTAGTATTTATGTTCGAGAGAAAGCTTGCTTGCCGCAAAGCGTTAAACGGGTGGAGTCGGTGGGGTCCAGGGGCAAAGCCCAGGCGGGGGTCAAGGTGGCTGAGTGCCATGAAGCTCCTGGTTTTTGGCATATTAGAAAATATCAGTTCAGAGTACAAATTTCACAATGAAAGTAGTAAGCCTATAGATCTTCTTCTCTCTTTCTTTCCTTTTCTCTTCTCCCTTGAGTCCCTTCCCTTTCTCTCTTCTCCTTCCCCTTTTCTTCCCTCTTTTTCTTTTCTTCTTTCCCTTTCTCTTCCTTTCCTTTTTTCTCTTCTCCCTTCCCTTTTTTCTCTTCTTTCCCTTTCTCTTCCCTATTTTTCTTCCCTCTTTTCTCTCTTTCCCCCCTTCCCAATTTTTGACTCTTCTTCCAGGTTTTTTTTTTTTTTTTTTGCAGCTTGCACCCCGGCCCCTACTGGTTACGCCACTGCTCCTATTTAGATCCATTTATACAGACATTAAATCATGACAATAGTTCAATGGAGTTTACCTATTATGATTTTATTAACTTCGTTAAAGAAATTCTCTAAATTTTGCTTACCTTGGTCAACGGGCAATAATTGTAGAAATATATCTTTCTCCGGTTCATAGTTTTATATTCAAGTCAAGATATATTTTGACGCCCAAAACGTATTCGAAGCCGAATATTCGCCTTCGAATATTCACTTTGAACCAGCCTTAAGCGTCACAGCTACAAAACGGAGTTGTGTCAAGTTGGGTCTTGATCACTGAGAGACATAGGCCTATGTCATAGTTTCAAAGGTCAGGGCAGATATATGTCTAATTGGTGTTTGGTAATTAGAGATAGGCCTACAAGAACCACTCAACCAGAACCGCAAAATCAGAACCTTGACCTTACTGATTAGGCAGTGGAAAAGGAGAAGTAGAATAGAAAACAAACCTTAAAATGTTGTGTGTTTAATCCTTTGTTTACATAAAAATAATTAGTTTTGTAAAGATTGAATCACTATTTTACATATAAATAGCACAAACATTTAGAGAAGATACAAAACAAATAATGTAGACATGAATTATACAATGATGACATTGCACCAAGTAAAGATGGGAAATCCCTGCATCTTAATGTTTTGTGTAAGTTGCATGCAAATTGACCAAGAGATACTAGAATCTATAGTATAGCATTAGAATCAACAAAAGATATTTCAACAATAATATGACTGCATTCTTTCTTTGATTTACCAAAGTATGTTTGGTAAATGTATCTGTAATAGCATCAACAATGCAGTTCGGGGGCACTGCTAATTCAAAGACGTCTCTGATATCAAATACTCTTGAAGCGTCATGTCACATAACAGTATCATATTTCAGAGACGCCTCATAAATCACATACTCCCTAGTTTTAAAACCCAGTCATAAACGATATAAGTAATTTTGATGAGCGTGCCAGCGCAGTGGGAATAATTTTGTGTATAGGCCTTATCAGGGTTGTAGCTAGCCCAAGTTGAGCATGTTGAGTGTCTATCAATTTTACTATCCAATTCATGAATTGGATAGTAAAATTGGGATTTTTTTTTACTTCAAAACATTTGATTTTGGCCATTGCAATCTAAGTGTGTTCTGGGACCATTTGGTAATAGCTACGTATACCGCTCATTCTACAAAATCCAGTGCCAATCCACTAAAAAAATAGAAAAAATAAAAGTTGTTCAAAAAGACCTGCTTTTTGTGTTTTTTAAGAGTAAATGTATCACTATTTTCAGATGTAAAAAATTGCCAACACCACTTGCATAGTTTTCTTTCAAGAAGTCATGATGTTTTTTAACACTAAAACTCAATGTAATGTGAGCTACGTTACCGACTACAAAATGGGCTGGTTTTACTCAATCCAAGGTCATAAAAAGCAAAGTAAAGATCACTTGAGTGAAATATAAAACAGATTTCACCATTTCATAGAAGTTTTGAAGATGCATAAATGAGTGTGTAATGTAGCTCACAGTAACGTAGTTCACTGGTTTTTAATGTTTTTAATGTGATTTATGAACGTTAAACCGTTATGTCGGTTAATTCTAATATAAATGGGGTTCACCACTGGTAGCTTTCACATATTATTAGGAAGCACGTGTAATACAAGTGCATACTATAGAATCCTGGTAACGTAGCTCACCAATCTTAACATGGTCGGTCGAAATTTCAATGTTTACAACATTTCTATGCCAAAATGCTACAGCATCACAATTTTATTGTGATTTAAAAAACCTATGAGTGTTTCCTTTCAAAAACCGCAAATTACATTGACACCTCTGTTTTAATTCTTTCCATACACGTGTGTTAAAAAGGGGTAACGTAACTCACAGCGTTTTGGTGGAAAGTGCAATTTGTTTTAGAATTACACAAAGACGTTTTAATCACTAAAAAATAATGTTGATAAACAATATGATGGTGCGTTATCTAATTAAGAAACAACAAATATGTAAAGAAATCGCATTTATTCAAAGAAAATATTCAGGGTTAGATGTGACACTTGAGCAGTGGAAACGCATTTTTAGCGATTTTTGAGCCTTTGCAAGGGTTAATCAGGCTGAAGAAAGCATTTAAAGTATGGAAAACTATATATGTCCGTGTAGATCTCGTTGAGTTCTACCAGAAAAACAACATATTTGATGCCCTAAATGCTCGACAAAGTGTTCGTGGACCAAAGAATGGAAAAAAGGCTATTGGCACCGGATTTTGTAGAATGAGCGTTACATGTAACATATAATAAGTATACCGGTATATAGGCCTATATAAAAGTTGTTTCACAAATTGACATTTTATTTTATTAAGAGGGAGAATGTCATAAACAGTGCCGTACTGAAGGGGGGGGGGCAGCTCTTTTGTGAGAGGTCTTTGGAGGGGATGAGGGAGGAAGAGGTGGAGGAGGGGACATGAAGAATGAGAGGGGGGCTGGAGGAAGAGAGAAAGAGGGACAAAAAGTATGAGGGGATGGAGAAGGGAAGGGAGATAAGAAGAGGGAGTGATACTTTAGCAAGGAAAGAACAAGTACAGAGAAAGGAAAAGAAAGGAATGACAAATAAATGTAGGCCTTATAATAATTATTATAGAAACTAAACACAGCCCCCCCCCCATAGGCCTAACACTAACAGCACTATACCCAGCAAACACAAAACGTTTTCGACATCATTCGCAAAAGGTTATAAAAAGTTGTCAGAAAACGTTTAAATGTCGGGTTATATAAAGGGTGCATTAATGGTATAAAACGTTTTCATAACATTAAGTAACATTTGTTGGTAATTTACTGCACAGCAAACACAAATGTTTTACAGAAAACATTTAACTGTCGGGTTCTATAAAGGGTATAAAAACGTTTTAATAACATTCCAAAACATTTTTGAAAACTTGGTACAAATCATTCTAAACAGAATGTTATTTTTGGGTTGAAAAAATATTTTGCAAAAAAATGTTTGCCCAAAATATTTACAATAACTTTTTTAAATGTTTTCACTACCTTTATATAACCCGACATTTAAATGTTATTCAAAGGTTTTGTAAAAAACATTTTAAGAACATTTCTGTGTTTGCTGGGTGCAAATATTTTAACATAATGTTATTTGGCCAAAAATGTTTGCAAAAATAGTTTACAATGACATTTCGAAAACATTTTAAAAATATTTTTGTAGTGTGTTTTCATACAAAACGTTTTAAAACGTTATCATGACCTTTATATAACCCGACATTTTAATGTTATTAAAACGTTTTTACCAAAACCAAAACCCAAAATATAACTTATTTAAAACGTTTTAAAAACGTTTTTGTGTTTGCTGGGTAGGCAGCCATTCGATGATGTCAATGCCTTTATGCGTTACGTATTTAAAATGCCCAGTCAGATGTATTTTACACCTGCCAAGCACAAGTCACCCAATTTCGAAAATTAGACGTTGAATGTACACTCTCATGAATATTGATTGGCAACATTTTGCAATATGTCAGCGCTCAAATCGGACACAATAGAACAATAGACCATTCGGTGTGCTGGTAAAAACGGTCTTAACAAAAAAAGAGCATGCAATGGTTTTTGAACCATTTTTTGATGTACCTAGTATAAATTTAAAATTTATATAAAAGAGGTGTTCTCTATACATTATACATAGGGCTGGTCTCTCTCCCTTGATAAAGAAAAGTTTTGTCTTTTCAAAATATATATGTTTCTAACTTTGTGTATTTGTTTTTACCCCCATTGGATGTTGTGTCACATTTTTGCTTTACCTCATTGTTTTACTTCAAATAATGATGTCGCCTGTGTTATATGAGATGATTGATGCACTCCAGCGGCTACCTTTATTCTCAAAGTTAATTTAGGCCTGGTTTTAAAGTTAGGCAATTTTAGCACTTACCATCAATTTTAGTATAACGTGTGTCGCAAGTCCGTTCCGTCTATATTCCGACTTCCCCTGGAGCATAGCATCAATATGGAAGTACCCCCTCTGTTTATTTGCCTTGTTCTATTTTTTTAGAGCTAATTTTGTATGTTTTGACAGATTTAAAGGTTTGCAGACCTTGATTTTCAATGGGAAAACAACATTAATCGAGGTTTGCACACTTTCGGAGGTTATCGACCATAAAAAGACAACAACTTCAAATAAATTACTAAGTTTCATTTATATTAATCCAAAACAATAACCAGTAAAATTAATATCAAATTAATTGTGCAAGTTTAATTTAAAGCATGTTAAAATGGTGTTCTTATGGGGGGGGGGGGGAGGAACAGACTTATGACACACGGTATACTTAGACAATTTCAGTATTTACCATAAAGTTAGGCAATTTTGGCTTGTGCCTCCTGTCAATCCTGATCAGTATCATAAAGTTAGGCATTTTTGGCCCTTGCCTCTTTAAAATAACGCAACAAGTAAAACTTCATTTAAATGGATGTATCATCCTTTTATGACATTCTGGTACAGTGTAGGGGTTTTTACCAGAGGTCTCTTTTCGAGCATTAAAGTTCCCCCTATTTCTATTTTTGTTATTAATTTGCTACCAGTTTATACCAGTCATTTAAATATTCTGATTTTTGATCATCAGGCTGTCCAAAGGTTACACACATGCCAATGGTCAGTCCTTAGTCTTAGATTTCAGGCATTTCACAGTTTTCCATCAACAGCACCCTCTATATGATTTGCGCTGTCCTTTCAATAGTTATAGGCCCTATAAATGAAGAAATTTGTGTCCAGGCTGAACTTGTAGCTTCTTCTTATAGGTCTAAGTTATTTAAAAGTAGGCCTTATAATAATTATTATAGAAACTAAACACACCCCCCCATAGGCCTAACACTAACAGCACTATAGGCAGCCATTCGATGATGTCAATGCCTTCATGCGTTACGTATTTAAAACGTCCAGTCAGATGTATTTTACACCTGCCAAGCACAAGTCACCCAATTTCGAAAATTGGACATTGAATGTACACTCTCATGAATATTGATTGGCAACATTTTCCAATATGTCAGCGCTCAAATCGGACACAATAGAACAATAGACCATTCAGTGCGCTGGTAAAACGGTCTTAACAAAAAAGAGCATGCAATGGTTTTTGAACCATTTTTTTGATGTATCTAGTATAAATTTAAAATTTATATAAAAGAGGTGTTCTCTATACATTATACATAGGGCTGGTCTCTCTCCCTTGATAAAGAAAAGTTTTCTTTTCAAAATATCGGGTTTCTAACTTTGTGTATTTGTTTTTACCCCCAATGGATGTTGTGTCACATTTTTGCTTTACCTCATTGTTTTACTTCAAATAATGATGTCGCCTGTGTTATATGAGATGATAGATGCACTCCAGCGGCTACCTTTATTCTCAAAGTTAATTTAGGCCTGGTTTTAAAGTTAGGCAATTTTAGCACTTACCATTAAGTTAGGCAATTTTAGTATAACGTGTGTCGCAAGTCCGTTCCGTCTATATTCCGACTTCCCCTGGAGCATAGCATCAATATGGAAGTACCCCCTCTGTTTATTTGCCTTGTTCTATTTTTTTAGAGCTAATTTTGTATGTTTTGACAGATTTAAAGGTTTGCAGACCTTGATTTTCAATGGGAAAACAACATTAATCGAGGTTTGCACACTTTCGGAGGTTATCGAACATAAAAAGATAACAACTTCAAATAAATTACTAAGTTTCATTTATATTAATCCAAAACAATAACCAGTAAAATTAATATCAAATTAATTGTGCAAGTTTAATTTAAAGCATGTTAAAATGGTTTTCTTATGGGGGGAGGAACAGACTTAAGACACACGGTATACTTAGACAATTTCAGTATTTACCATAAAGTTAGGCAATTTTGGCTTGTGCCTCCTGTCAATCCTGATCAGTATCATAAAGTTAGGCATTTTTGGCCCTTGCCTCATTAAAATAACGCAACAAGTAAAACTTCATTTACAGGCTGTCCAAAGGTTACACACATGCCAATGGTCAGTCCTTAGTCTTAGATTTCAGGCATTTTACAGTTTTCCATCAACAGCACCCTCTATATGATTTGCGCTGTCCTTTCAATAGTTATAGGCCCTATAAATGAAGAAATCTGTGTCCAGGCTGAACTTGTAGCTTCTTCTTATAGGCCTAAGTTATTTAAAAGTGAATTGGAGCGAGCGTATATGACTGATAGTGCCCCTGGCGCCCCTGGATGCGGAATTGGGCCCTTTTGCCACTCCAAGGAGAGCTCTGGAGAGGGTGGCAAACATTTTCAACTTGGTTTTTTGGTTATTTTTTTGTCCCAATTTTGTTTTCAATTTAGGGGACTTTTTTTCAATTTTTGGGAAATGTGATCGAAAAAGTGGACCTCTGGGTATAAAAAAGGGTTCAATTTACTTCCCAACATTTGTGAAATATTGATCCACTTTCCTGGGCAGTCAGGCACTCGCCTGATTTCCTTATGTTGATGACAGGAGATACAGCATGCAGAAATGCCTTCATCAACAAAATTGCTCTCTGATTTTTATCAGATGTGCTATATTGAATTAGTTAATATGTTTCTTAAACCATGAAAAAAAGGAAATCATGAAATCCCCTAAATTTCTTGGGGATTATTTTGGGGATAAATTGGGAGTCAAACTAATAGGGATTGCTCTCCTTAAGACAGTTCATATGACGTATTTCCCCAAGTTATTGCTCGAGAACTCATGCACTTAAGCAAACAGCCCCCTTTGTGGGCATGCCTATATTTAGTTTTTACAAGCCCATTCAGCAATTTGTTCATTCAGAAAATCATAAAACATCTTTTCTATTTTGATGGATGATTTAAGCCTGAACATTGCTTTGGAGCATTTGAAAACAATGGCAGAAAAATATGGTCATATTAAATTTTTTTGAAAGAATGTCCCCCATTTGTTATGCATTGAAAATATTTCCTGAGCTTAATTTATTAAAATTTGTAGCTAAAATGCAGTTTAATTTGTACATATCAAATGAAACAAAAAATTATCCCTGCAGCTGAAATGGGATCGCCCTCGTGAGGTCACATTTGGGTGCCTTGTTTGGTATCAGGAGGGCCAATCACGGGCATCCTTGCTTGGAGCCGTCGGTGGCCATTTTGTTGGCTAAGGCCATTCTCTGTCAGTTTTTCAGCAAGAACGGACGCAGACATTTTTTATCCCACCCACCACTCCCCATATGTAATATTTGATATCTGTTTAAAATTGATTTCAAGAGTTTGATAGTGGGTCATAAAATTTGAGTCTCGCAGTAGTGAGACAAGTACATATAAAGTGTCGGTCTTCAAATTAAAAGGTAATTAGGAATGAGATGAAATACGAAGGAGAAATGTAAATATATTCGATTGAGAGTTCTCTGAATTTGAATAATATTCTAATTACATTGAGGTTTGTTGAGTTACATAGTAGTACGACTATTGTATACGGGTGTGAGAGTGTGCGTGAGTATATCACTTTAGGTTCAGTTTCTATCTCAGCACTCAGCAACACATTCTATTCTGTTGCGTAGTTGTATTTTTTTTTAAATTCTATTTTGTATAATGTGTTCACTCTAATGTGTCTTCAGAAGCATTAACAAAATCGATACAATTGGTACCACTTTCAGTCTTAGGTGGTAATACACTTCAGTCTTAGGTCGAGTAATTTTAATTATAGCAGGACGGAGGAATTAACACCAGGTTGGCATGGGATAGCTAGACAGGGGCCAAGTACTATGCCCTCAGATTTTCTTGTTCATCAAAGTATAAATAAAAAATGAAATATTGGGTTCAAGTTTTTATGAGGTTGCGCAGCCGGCTGGTTATCGCGTGTGACCAAAACCCGAATTGGAGATCACAATGACCGGATTACTGAAACAAAAGCAAGTTATTGGGATGCGGTAGACACTAGATCTATACAATGAGTACTCCAGACAAAGTATATACGTAATCTATCATAAATAAATGCATCAGATTTATTTTATTTTTTTCAACCTGATTCCAACTCCAATACAAATAATTCGAGTACAAAAATATAATAATCTATTTCAATTACACCAGTAGTTATATTAAGTATATGACACAATAGTATTCTATTTAGATTTGAATTTGAAAATCATCCACTCAGATTTGAATTTAATAATAATAATAATGATCAACAATAAATTTCAATAAAGTCCAAGTGTATGATTAATCAAAAAGGTTTCCAAAATGTAACGGTCAATCAATGCTCGCTTCAACCAAGCGCCATGTTGAAAGTGAAATTCCAAAATTTAATATAAATTGATTTGACCGATTTATGATCTATGTTTCTTGCAATTTAGCTGTGTTTTGAAATATCAAAATTAATATGTATAAACCTGTTTAATAGTACACAACCTCACAAAAGTATACACAAACCCACGGCCGCTCAATTGAAGCTGATCCGAAGAATTGGTACCGATAATGTATTCGCGATAAGTTCATGCGTAAATGACGATGTAAAAATGCCAAACGCTGATCGCGAAAGTTCATAAACCGGTAGACAATGATGTTCTATATCCAATTGACGATCGGGTCGTTGTTGTTGACGGAAGTTAAAAGTAGGTGAAGTTCAAGTGGTGAAAGTGATTCCAGTCGTTGGTAACCAGTAGCAAACGAAAAATATGGTGAAAACCCTTAACCCATCCAGTTCCTCAAATGAAAATATGGACTGGAATATAAACAAACAAATAACCCAAAATTTGAAAATACGTGCATAAGTTGAATAGATTTTAATACAAAATATCAAAACAATAAAATATGCACTTTCATTTTTAAATTGATGCACACGACCACTTTTAAACCCCTATTTAATTAACAAGGGCGTGGCACTGACGTCATCTAATTTGCATACAGGTGCATCTCTTTTGTTTCCTTACTTGCACAACAGTACATTTTCTTTCCAAAACAGTTGCTTTCGTAATCCAATCAAATTATATAAATATTTCTCAATGTCGTAAATTCTCATTTCACGATTGTAAATTAGGGCCTACATATATACAAATAATACAAACAATAATATAAACACAGCAACGATATTATAGACTCCCAACATTTTACGGGAAGAACTATTCTCACAAAACCGCTTTTTTCTAATTCATTCAATTACAATTTCTTTAGCTGAATTTTTCTTCCAACCCACATTTTGGACATTCCCAGCCATTCATTTCTTTAAACGTGGGAAATTCTTTCAAGTTCAAGAATTGGTAAATTGATGAATCAAATAATTACCTTTCCAAAATTGGTTAAATTTTTCCAATTCAATCATTTGAGATCAAACATGCTAAAAGAAACTTTCCAAATTTCCAAATTAAATATTTCGCCATAATTAGGCCCAAATTAATTACATATACAAAACAATATATTTTACTTACGTTGACTTCAGATATAGTTTATGCGGCGTTACATGCATCGCTCTGGTAGTCTCTTGAGAACACCCACGCCCAGGACTGCCATCACAGTCTCAAGTGTCTTTAATACCCGCTACCGGTCTAACCTCAAAACCAGGAAAAATTACTCATCGTCAAATACATAATTGACCTCAATTGCTCATACTACGCATGCAATTGCCAAACTGAGTAATTAAAATTTCACAGAGGTACTGTGACCGCGCCCGTTAAAAAGGTGAACCACCAAGGCGGTGGCGATGAACCAACGTCTCTACACCGCAGAAATTATATCGAAAGTAAATGAAAACGCTCTTCCACTGCGCACGTTAAAATCGGGTCACAATACTTCCATTGTGATTTAAAAATCCCGTATAAATCCAGGTGGTCCGATTAACTTACAAAGGAAATACGAAAATATTGGCGCGTGTGGCGCTATGCCTGAAAACTTAATGATCAAGTGAATCAGACGGCGCTGGACATTTACAGAAATAATATTTTTAAAAAAATGCGAGTTCTGACGTGACATCGCGTTAATTTCTGTTAAAGGCTGCCTTTTGTGTTAGACATGGTTTCCTAGTTATGTATTCGAAAGAAAAAATCATAAATGTGCAGATCATGGCACTGTGTTTGCTTGGCGTTGGCAGCGAAAAATAACAGGTTTTGCAATTAACTCCTTCAACATGTTCAAATCGGGTTAATGGTCCACTGTGGTGAAGAGGCCTCAACCGTAAAATTCAGAGGCTCTTCAAATAATCATAAGTGTGGATCTTGCGGTATTTACTAACAAAGGAAATGAGGGGATCAGAAATAGCTTATTCCATGGTACAGGGTACGGATGTTAACAAGTAGTCCTTGTGGCAGTTTTTGGATCATTTTTCTAAAATGATCGATTTAATGTACAGAATTATACATGTACTACATTAATAAATTCGATTTAGTAGTTCCAATATCCGGAGGTATCTACCTACTGGGTATTTGGCATGGGTATATTTACCGATGTCCACTATGTAATCTGAATATGAATATAATAGGAAAATGAGAAAGGTATCAGCCATTTAATTTCTTTTGACGCGATAGATGACTGCCTAGCGAATTCGTGTAAGTCCGCGGCATTTTATATTCTCTCCATTGGTATTATGGAGCTTTTTATTTCCTCCTCCGAGGAGATGATCGTGTAGAGGATTGCCTAGCGAAATATTTGTCCATTGGTATATGGAGCTTTTCCTCCTCGATAAGGAGTTGATCGCTAGATGAGTGCCTAGCAAAATAGTTCCCAGTGTGTTAAGGGGAACTCTTGGGTTATAGGCGCAACAAGCTTCCCAGTAATTGTTGGGAGGCTCGGTCGGGTATTTACTCCGTTCGAAAAAGTTGTCCAGAAATCATTATTATTTGGCTGATTCCAGGGAATTTTCTAAAAACATTGCTTGAATACATTATGCGTTCTTTCTGAATGGCTGACCAGAGGCCCAAATTTTGGTGTAAGTGTTTTCGTCATTTCAGTGTCTGGGGATAATTTACTTTGACTTGGGCTTTGTAAGGAACAAGCCAAAAGATTGATGATGTCCTATAGACGAAACTAGCTTCGTTTAGGGGAAGGGCTTACTACTAGCATTGTGTTGTGTTGCGTTGGAGTTACTTAGGCTACTATTATTTCCTCTTACTTAATAAAAAGAAACGAAACAAGTTAGATTTAAAATTCTACCAAGGATCGACTGGGGTTGAACCAGCAACCTATCGATCCATAGTCGAGAGACTACACACTATGCTACAAGTGGTTGTGCTAGAAAGCCGTCTATTTATTATACTTATTGTTTTCGAATAAAGCGTATGCATTACGGTATACTATTACTAGTATATTACCAATGAATAACCCTAACCCTAACACTGATCTTAACTCTAATAATCCTAATCCTAACCCTAATCCTAATCCTAACCCTAAACTGATCATCGCTGGCGAGCTGTACAGCGCAGAAACACACTGCGCCGGGCAAAACAGGTACGCCGGGCAAAACAGGTACCTGATCGACGCTACGAAGCGAATCCCCAAAACACCTTTTGATCGCTATGAAGCGAGCTAAAATGTGACAACAGGGTGATAATTCAACACTGTGTGTGTTCTATAATCTTTTCTTATCCAGACTTGATTGACAGCAGGCATGCTCCTCTATTGAAATGTTAAGCTCAATGAATTCAAATTACAGATCAACTCACATAATTCCTTGCGTTTTCGTTTCTGAACAATAGAGATAGGCAATTTTGATATTTATCATAAAGTTAGGCAATTTTGGCTTGTGCGTCCTGTCAATCCTAATCAGTGTCATAAAGTTAGGCATTTTTGGCTCTTGATTCTGTCAAATTGCTACCAGTCATTTAAATATTCTGCTTTATGGTGCACTCTGTTTCCCATCTTCAGGATGAGGTGTCGTCTTTCAGGATTTTTGATCATTAAGCTGATACACATGCCATAGGCCAGTCCTTAGTCTTAGATTTCAGGCATTTACTTTATTCCATCAATAATGCTCTCTATATGATTTCTGCCGTCCTTTCAATAGAAAATATAAACCTTAAAATGTTGTATTTATTCCTTTATTTACATAAAAATAATGAGTTTTGTAAAGATTGAATGGCCATTTTATGTATAAATAGCACGTACATTTATAGAAGACATGAATCAAATAATGTAGACATGAATTATACAATGATGACATTACACAAGATGGGGAATCCCTGCATCTTAAGGTTTTGTGTAAGTTGCATGCAAATTGACCAAAAGATACTAGAATCTATAGCGTTATCATTTTGAACCAACAAAATATTTTTTATCAATAATATGGTTGCATTCATTATTTGATTTACCAAAGTATATTTGGAAAATGTATCTGTAATAGCATCAACAATGGTTAGCTGGTTCATAGTAAAAACGGTCTTAACAAAAAAGAACATGTAATGGTTTTTCTATCTTTGTGTATTTGTTTTTACCCCATTGGATGTTGTGTTACATTTATGCTTCGCCTCATTGTTTTACTTCAAATAATGATGTCGCCTGTGTTATATGAGACGATAGATGCATCCAGCAGCTAAAAATAATACCTTTATTCTCTAAGTTAATTTAGGCCTGGTATTAAAGTTAGGCAATTTTAGTACTTACACAATTTCAGTATTTACCATAAAGTTAGGCAATGTTGGCTTGCGCCTCCTGTCATTTTTGGCCCTTGCCTCTTTAATATAACGCAGCAAGGAAAACTTCATTGAAAGGGCATATCTACTGCAAAAACAAGTTTATCTCCATTCGAAGAAAATAATTATTACATTACAAGTTGACACTCGCTGCAATTTTTGTATGCCTATTTCTCCTGAAAAAAGAGAAATTGTGTTGGTAAAATGCGGGCTTGTACGGGTCCTCCCCCGTTCAAATCGAAAATGATTTTCAAGGCAGCGGGTTGATGATGAAGTAAATGAAGCAGACACTATCATGCTCTCATTTACTTGTGTGATACAGTCACAATCACTTTGACAAGTTTGACATTTAATTAGCAACAATGAGTTGTACTATTATTTACCATAACAATGCTGCATAACAATATGCAGACTATTGTTCTCATTTGGGAAACAAAGCCTCACACAGTATTGTTACTATGCGTTGGCTTTGTAATATTTCATCCAACTGAAACTATAATACCTATAGCATTGCAACATCGCACAGGGAAATCAGATACATGAGTTTGTGGACTTAACCAGGTGGATGTCAGTTCATAAGAGCAATGTCGGGGATTATAGGTCACAATTTTTCAATCGATGGGGAGAGATGAGGTCCCACCAGGTCCGACCGAGTCTCCTACACAGGTTACGCTCCCTGTGGAGGGGCGGAACCAAACTGGCTGATGTGGAGACTAAGCCAGTTTGCGCCGGTCTGATACTCGTCTATCCTCGTCTTTGACCATGCGCAGATCTGGCTGGTCAGGAAGATATTTAATATCCCGAATTTATAATATGCCTACCAGTTCCACCGTATAACCGATTTGCTAGAGAATATTTGTTACCATGTTTAATAAATTTGTATTAATCGTATAATAAAATGTGGCCAAATGTATATTTGTGTACATAGTGTGTGGATCCACTCTTCTACGGACTTGGCTACTAAGCATGTCGGAAAGGATATGGCGGTATGCTGACCTGGGTCAATATGTTCTGGGCAGATGAGGTCCCACCAATTGCCTACGACCTTGTGTGCGATCATGTGTGACAGGCAATTCCGGATAATAATAGAGGTTCCCTGACTTAACACGGTTTGGAAATGAGCTCTTCATATACTAGTCTCAGATTGATCACACTGAAATTCTAAGCTCAAAATATTTTTTTATTTTTTAGTTCAAATATTTCTCATGATATTGATATACATATGAATTGTAATATCACAATTTACTAATATATAAAAAAAGAAGCGGCTGATTTTATCCATGTGTTTAAAAACTATTAAATTTGTAATACTTAATTCAGAGTTTTTTTCTGAGAACAACAATAGTATACGTTCTGTGCATTGAGAATGTTTATAGTCCCTTCTCTCAAAGCAGGCACATCTCATTTCATGCGTCAACTTTTTTCTAGGTCAAATCTGTCTCGTTCAAGGAACTCATCGCTATATATACTAACCATGTTGCCAAGTTATAAGCAAAAGTCTTTCATACAGGGTGTATCAAAATGATTGGTACCGACGACTTTTCATTTTTTACCGACTTTTTAAACTAGTTTTTGTACCAGTTTGGGGTAAATTGTTTACATATTTGTAATTAGAATAGTTTTATCTTCTCTAAGAATTTTAGATCATAAAGATAGCACATTTTGTTAAGAAGTTACATGATTCTAAAGGAAAGTAGGTGTATCTACACTTTTCATCGTAACGCTGGATCAGTAGCGCACCATTTTCAAAGCTCTATTTTACTACAAATACCTTGTGAGAATGATATGTTGAAAATCATGGAAATGTTGAATTTTTCCTTGCCTATTTCTTCATTCATAATACCTATAAATGTTCTAATCAATATTTATTGGTTGAGAGTAATATTATTGACTTGAATAATTTAGGTGGGGTGATTACTAGTAGATGATGTGGCAGAATATCTATAGACTGTTGGCAGTGTATAGGTTAGGTTAGACCTGGTAAAAGTATTCCACAGTATTCCACACTTCAGCGTGAATTCATAGTAAGGAATCGCTGGTTGACACAAAGCTATGGAGAAGTGTAGAGAAGATTTTAAAGACAGTTTTAAGCGCAAGGAGTATCCCATGCAAACATGCTATAACTTGCAATGTTTTACAATTTGATATGGGCAGTTACAGAACGGATTCATCCCAGGTGTTAAGTTCAAGATAGGGCTTCACCTCATACTGCCAGAGTCGTAAGGCAGGAACTTCAGGAACTATCATGTGTAAAGCATTTTTTTGTTATGTAGACTGAGGTGAGATATTGAAGAGTATGTATGCAATAAATAGTTCAAGCAGTGAATCTATTCATCTTGTGTTGTGTAAGCAAAACCACGATTACGTCGATCTTCGTTTAAATGACAATAGCTCCCAGATCCATCAACCAATCATCTTCAGATTATTAGATCAATAAGTTAACATAT
The DNA here is from genome assembly GCF_039555335.1 of Amphiura filiformis. Taxonomy (NCBI): domain Eukaryota; kingdom Metazoa; phylum Echinodermata; class Ophiuroidea; order Amphilepidida; family Amphiuridae; genus Amphiura; species Amphiura filiformis. The sequence goes on from NC_092643.1 coordinate 64,531,110, forward strand.
GCCCCTTTCTATTTATAGTACAAAAACTATATGAATTAGCAATTTTATATTTTTGATATGTTTTTGAAAATGTCACATAGCCCGGTACCAATCATTTTGATACACCCTGTATTGGCGATGAAACAAGCGTCTAAAATAGCCAAATATCTCCCAATGAGGCGTGCAAGTTGCGATTTGGTCATCATGTTATATTTAAATGCAATACTAAAGAATTCTCGCTATTCGCGATAAGGGCGCCGCCAGCGGTTTGCGATGTAATCGTGATGTATCATGGGAAAAAATTCGACATCAAGTCCGCGCATAATCGAATATTACCATGCTATTACATAGGAACACGTGACAATATTTTTTAGTTTGTCAAAATAAAGGTGTTACACGCGAATCGATACTCAATAATACTTAATAATGTGATTTGAAATGTGCACAATTAATTTTTCTCTATCGATTTGCGTGTAATACCGTTATATTGACAAACTAAAAAATATTGTCACGTGTTCCTATGTAATAGCATGGTAATATTCATATTGCGCGGACTTGGATGTCGACCTTTTCCCATGATACATCACGATTACATCGCAAACCGCTGGCGGCGCCCTTATTGCGAATAGCGAGAATTGCATTGGAGCGAAGATAATTTATTCTCATCATTTGTAACAATGGCTATTACTAATCTGATAATTGGTTGGGCCTATATGCGAGACTCAAGTTTATTTTAAATGTTTATTTTTGCGGAGAGGAGGGGAGATACTTGAGACTGGCAGACTGAACAAGTGAGGGAGGGGGCGAGGGAGAAAGAGGGAGAGACGGAAAGACTAGAAAAGAAGAACACAAGAGGAGAGAAGGGCCGGGAGGGAGAGGGAGATTCAGGCGGGGGAGGGAGGAGGAAGTGAAATAGGGTGTGCTACATTGATACAAAAAAGTCTGCGTTTTATGGTATTGGTTGGTTTTATTGGGCTATTGAAAGCTTTGTATGGAGTTTCTTCAAAACCTGAAGAATCTCGTCAGTAGATTGTCTCCACTTTCTACTGCGTTTTATGGTATTGGTTGGTTTTATTGGGCTTTTGATTGCTTTGTATGGAGTTTCTTCAAAACCTGAAGAATCTCGTCAGTAGATTGTCTCCACTGTCTACTGCGTTTTATGGTATTGAATGGGTTTATTGGGCTATTGAAAGCTTTGTATGGAGTTTCTTCAAAACCTGACGAATCTCGCAAGTAGATTGTCTCCACTTTCTACTGCGTTTTCGCCAGCCCATAGGGCTGGTATCTAATTCTGAGATGGGATTTGTGTACACTAAAGATTAGCTAAGATTATAGTCTTCTTCTATTGGTATGAATTATTTTTTTTACTTCTTGTGGTGGAAATGTTTTTAATGCCTGCTAATTCGATTTGCAAGGAAAAGAAAGTATGTTTTGCCGTTTCAACGAACGAAAACCATTGAGTAATGCCAAAGTTATGTTTGAATTAATTATGACTTAAAAAGTTATCATAGGTTAGGCCTACACATATAAACATAAACTTGTTCAGCAATCAGCATATCCAAAAAATGACATGGTCAACAATTAGTAATAAGCGGGGAATGATCACTGGAACAAGGTCATATCAGTGGACTACTGAGCATAGCATGATGTTTGGTTGCCTGTGAGTGCATAATTGATATGTTGATAACAGATCTAATAATGTTGTAGAATCAAAATCTTCATTATATGGACCACATTGAAGTCAAAGTAATTATCTATCCTATCCTGTATCGTTTTATGGATAAAATTGACTCAAAATGTTATTGATGATATTATTGCTATCTTTAACAGAAAACACACAATGCAGACTATTACAGAATGGAGTAGGTAAGATGCCATGTCCATAGCTTTGCAGGAGTTTCGGACTAACAATCAACACATTCAAAAAATACAGTTTAAAAGTGAAGATTGTAGTGAATGATCAGTCCTTTATCATGTGCTTGCCACTGTCTACTTTATAGTAAAACTATACATTATGAAATAATGTAAAATCATTTTAAAATAAAATGTGCATGTAAGTTGAGTTTACATAGCGAATTAACTAACAACTGCAGTGTATTTTTTGATTTTAATAATAAGCATGGGTAAAAAGCAGTAAAGACAAAAGACAGAACAATTTGGAGTAATATTAAAGAGTTGACAGGAGTTATAGGAGTTAATGTTTTTTGCTGTTTCAGTGTGCATGTTCTCACCATTGATGGTTTGGTGAACTGTCATGTAACATGGATGTAAGCGTGATCCTAAAAAATGCCTTTCACGGTGACCCAAACTATTTACAAGACTTCTTCTGCATTGAGGCTGGCATTCCCTTTTAAAGGGGAGTTTTATTATAGAGGGTGGTGGAGTTTCTTCAAAACCTGAAGAATCTCATCAGTAGATTGTCTCCACTTTCTACTGCATTTTTAATGGGCTATTGGTTGCCTTCATGCTTTCCTCCCTTTCTACTGCGTTTTTATACCAGGGTTATAAATGCTTTGTTGCTTGTTTGCAGTATCTTTATTTACTTGGTTGTAAATACCGGTGGATTTAATAATATCTATATATCAGTAAATGGTTTAAGCATTGATGCCGGCTCTTGCTGAATACAAAATGTTCGTTTGCTAGTGTTGGCATTGTTTATTCTTTTGGAGATTTCTAAATTATTTAAATGCAGTTAAAAATGCTGTTTTCCAATCCAATCCTCTGTTTGATCCAAAGATGTATCTGTTTAAGATGTATTTGCTTAAGATGAAATTTGGTTAAATGTGATTCAGAAGTCAACTTTTGTTTGTCCAGCCTGTATGGTTGGCTTGTACACATTTTTCCAATAATTCTTGTATTTATTGATTTATATGAAGATAATAATAGGCATGTCCACTAAAAATTGAAGTACTTTTAAATTGATTCAGACCTAACTTATTGGCTGGGAATTGGTGAAAGAAACATTTTGGCGTTTAAATAATCTTAATCGGACGTTTCATTCCAGAGATATGGCCTTTCGAGTGTGACGGTTTTATATAGGGCTACTAGAACATGTTAAAAAGTTAAAGTCCAAAAAGGAATACTAACAGAAAGTGCAACTTTAAGGTACTTTTTCTTAATGTATTTATTAACTAGCGTTATCTGGAACATTATATTTGCTTATAACAACATGAAAATAAGATCATCCTGAAAATTTAATCGATTTTGTTGACATACAACCAAAAATATAAGACCTCAAAACCCATGGTTTGTTTGGAGAAACCTCAAGCATGATCATAGATGGCCGCCATGGAAAATATCTCCATAGAGGAGATGAACAATAAGTGCATTATTTCAAATGAATAGCGGTAGTCTTAAACATTGTTCAATCTTTTAAGGTCAGCACATTTTATCTTCAAAAATTATTATATTTCATCATGGCATAAGTTTGGTAACATTAATCACTACCAATTTTGAGAAATTTGCTCCAACTCAAAGGTTATCTTTACTACATTGACCAATACACTGTGTGTGCATGGAAGCCATGATGGATAGCATATGAAATGGACATGGTAGTGAGAAGTGCACGGGGAAGTGCATGATTTGAGATGGGCCACGGTAGGCTTAAACATTCTTAAATTTCTTAACATCCTGCACATTTTGTCTTCAAAAATAGTTAAATTTTATGAGTATGTAAGTTTGCTTGTCTGATTCACTCCAAATTCGGAGATAATTGCGTTTGAACACCTGATGCACGGAATGGTGTCACTTCAACCTGTTGTAGTTCTCATCTCATTAAATTTTTCATTAAAAAAGTTGATCTCTTCATGAAGGAAGGTCCTCTCTATTTACTGACCAAACAGGAAAAAGTTTGGTTAATGTTTTCTGGTGGAATCAGGAATTTCTTGAAACACCCTGATATAGGCCTACATTTGGATCAAAACAAGTATGTACGCCATTTAACAGGCCTGGGATTTCTTGTATCGATCAGTTTCTCCATAGACAATACGTGTGTGAGTGCACACACACAGTAAATGAAAAATCGTTCTAGTGGAAACTGTATTGACAGTGGGCATCCCTAATAATAAATAATTTAAAATGCTTGCTGCAATTAATTATCTCAATGTATATAATTTGTATAATTGATATGAAATCTGTTATTTTATTTTTTTTACCTTACATTACGTGAACATCGGGTAAATCCACAGCCCCTTGAGAAGTTTGAGCGAAATCCATTCATAACTTGATATTTAAATCGGGGGAAAGAACTTGAAAAAAAACCCACATTTTATCAGCTAAAACGGAGCAATTTGACCACAAGGTTGTGAAATCAGTGCTTCGGTGGTGTTTCCATAAGATCCGCCGGCAAGATTCAGATAAGCGTAAGCGTATCTGTGCATTAACAAATTGCGATACGCAACGCGATGCATTGTTGCGCGTGTGTACCCTGCTGGTACAGCAAAGATTTTCTTTCCTTTTAAATTTCAAGCACGAGTGGAATAGTGAAATAAAATCATTAAAATATTGCAGTTGGAGTTTACAAATCTGGATTTCATTCCTTGTATTTATAAAAAACATAACAAAGTTCAAACATATCAAAAAAACTCAATTTCGCGAAAGAAACAACGTCTAGAGTACACAGCCATGTTAATGTACCTATTCATTCATTCCCAGTTTAATGCATGGTAATCTTTGGATCAAATTCTGGCTCCTTTCTATTGCAAAGTTAATTTAGCCCTGTTTTTAAAGTTAGGCAATTTTAGCACTCACCATAAAGTTAGGCAATTTCAGCAATTTTGATATTTACCATAAAGTTAGGCAATTTGGCTTGTGCCTCCGTCAATCCTGATCAGTGTCATAAAGTTAGGCATATTTGGCTCTTGCCTCTGAAAAATAATGCAGCAACTTGTACTTTTTGGCATACTGTTGTATGACGATTTTTGGGCAAAATGCGTTATATTCACACAAAGTTTTGAGACCTAAATGTAATTAGTTTATGAAATATGGCACTAATTAGTATGATACGACATGGTTTTTATGCAAACCCCCCCCTAAATCTTCATTCTGTGTTTTGGCATACAGTCGTATCATGATACGTTGCCATTGGCCACCGTGTAACTGCAGTTTCCTATTGTTTTGACATACTGTCGTATCACATGGCGTATCATTATATTTTACACAGGTTGTCAAATTGTGCATATTTTGGCATACTGTCGTAAGAGTTTGCGGATTAATTACTACTAATTAGTGAATGAATAAAAAGTTTGTATTTTGTTGAGAACAAAGACAGATAATTATATTATTGATTATATTCTTTGAAAATAATAAGCATATTTTTAGCTTGATGCTCTCAAGTTGGTCTTCAAAAATTGGAAAAAACTTAAAATGCGATTTTCTCAAAACGGCATTTTTCGTCATACAACAGTTTGCCAAAACAGCGACAAATTGATATATCCTTTTATGACATTCTGGTACAGTGTAGGGTTTTTTACTAGAAGTCTCTTTTCGAGCATAACAATTCCCCTTATTTCTATTTTTGTTTTCAAATCGCTACCAGTTTATATACCAGTCATTTACGACATAGACTATGTTTAAGCACACTCTGTTATCCATCTTTAGGATGAGGTGTCGTCTTTCAGGATTTTTGATCATCAGACTGTATACATGCTATAGGTTAGTCCTTAGTCTTAGATTTCAGGCATTTTATATTATTCAATTAATTTGTGCCGTCCTTTCAATAGAAAACAAACCTCAAAATGTTGTGTTCATTCCTTTGTTTACATAAAAATAAAGAGTCATGTAAAGATTAAATGGCCTTATAAATAGCACAAACATTAGAGAAGATACAAAACAAATAATGTAGGCAGGAATTATACAATACTGACATAGCACAAGATGGGAAATCCTTGCATCTTAATGTTTTGTGTAAGTTGCATGCAAATTGACCAAGAGATACTGGAATCTATAGCATTACCATTTGGAATCAACAAAAGATATGATGTCGCCTGTGTTATATGAGACGATAGATGCACTCAAGCGGCTAAAAACAATACCTTTATTCTTTAAGTTAGTTTAGGCCTGTTTTTAAAGTTATGCAATTTTAGCACTTACCATTAAGGGATGGGGTATAAACGTTTGGACAGTATTTATTGTGGGACATGAGAGCACATCAGACATGTCGATTGCATTCTGAATCGAAGAATGTCCTTCTGATATCAAATAATTTTGATTTTTTGAAATTGCAATGTAATACACATTTTATGGCAAATGATTAAAATTAATATTTTGATATTTAACAGCTACCGGTACTTGAAGTAAACTTTGTAAATCTGATGATTTATACTTAAAGTGTATGTAGGTGGGATGAAAAGCCGACGATCAATTGAAAATTTTGACCTTTCGTATTGAAGATATGGATTTTTTCAAAAAATAAAAAATAAAATTGGGTCTTTTGGGAAAAAATCCATATCTTCAATATGAAAGGTCAAAATTTTCAATTGATCATCAGCTTTTCCTCCCAGCTACATACACTTAAAGAATATATCATTAGATTTATAAAATTTACCTCGAGGACTGTTATATCAAAAATGTGAAAAATATCAAATTTTAATAATTAATTTTGTCATACAATTTGTATTATATCGTGAATTTCAAAAAATGAAAATTATTTGATATCAGAAAGACATTCTTCGCATTCAGAATGCAATTTGATATGTCTGATGTGCTCTCATGTCCCACAAAAATAGAGTCGAAACGCTCAAAACGCTCATTCCAGATCCCTTAACCCTAACGCTCCTGAATACTACAAAATACTACTTGATATATGCGCTGTCCGTGCATGCATCCCACGTGGTGTGATGACGCAATCGCCCTAAGTGATATATAGACACGGTTTCGCCGGCCAGCGAAGCCCAAGACCCGTGGCAAAGTGTCGCCGACCGAGTGCTTGGCATGCGAGGGGTCTCGGGTTCGAATCCCACCCAGAGCAAACAACTTCTTTCCTTCTTTTCTCTCTTTATTCTTTCCTTCTTTCCCTTCCGTCAAAAAGCCCCTAGGCGGTTAGGGTTAGGTTACCACTATCGAAGCTCAGTATATGCTTCCTTAACCCTAACGCTCCTGAATACTACAACATACTACTTGATATATGCGCTGTCCGTGCATGCATCCCACGTGGTGTGATGACGCAATCGCCCTAAGTGATATATATAGGCACGGTTTTGCTGGCCAGCGAAGCCCAAGACCTGTGGCAAAGTGTCGCCGACAGAGCAAACAACTTCTTTCCTTCTTTTCTCTCTTTATTCTTTCCTTCTTTCCCTTCCCGTCGCCAAAAAGCCCCTAGGCGGTTAGGGTTAGGTTAGGCAATTTTAGTACTTGGACAATTTCAGTATTTACCATAAAGTTAGGCAATTTTGGCTTGTGTCTCCTGTCAATCCTGATCAGTATCACAAAGTTAGGAATTTTTGGCCCTTGCCTTTTAAAAATAATGCAGCAAAAATTTTCCCCCAATTTCTTCAAATCTGGGTCAGTCGGGCCCGTAAAACAGGGTTTTCTTTTTTCGTCGCCTTATTTCTATTTTTGCTATCAATTTCCTACCAGTTTATACCAGTCATTTGAATATTCTGCAATATAGCGTACTATGTTTCCCATCTTCAGGACGAGGTGTCGTCTTTCAGGATTTTTGATCATCAGGCTGTCCAAATGTTACACACATGCCATTGGTCAGTCCTTAGTCTTAGATTTCAGGCATTTTACAGTTTTCCATCAACAGCACCATCTATATGATTTACGCTGTCCTTTCAATAGTTAAACGTAGGCCTATATTAGGCCCTATAAATGAAGAAATCTGTGCCGAGGCTGAACTTTTGTAGCTTGTTCTGATAGGCCTAATATATTTAAAAGCGGATATGATAGTGCCCCTGCCGCCCCTGGATGCGGAATTGGGCCCTTTTGCCACTCAAAGGAAAGCTCTGCTTAATTAAGGGGGGTGTTAAAATAATATTAAAACCTGGTTTTGGTTATTTTTTTGTCCCGATTTTGTTTTCAATTTTGAGGAAATGTTTTTCAATTTTTGGGGATGTGACCGAAAAAGTGGACCTCTGGGTATATTAAAAAAAGAGTTCAATTTAATTCAATATTTGTGAAATATTGATCTACTTTCCCGGACAGTCAGGATTTCCTTATGTTGATGACAGGAGATACAGCATGCAGAAATGCCTTCATCAGCAACAGATTGCTCTCTGATTTTTATCAGATGTGCAATATTGAATTAGTTAATATGTTTCTTAAACCATGAAAAAAAGGAAATCATGAAATCCCCTAAATTTCTTGGGGATTATTTTGGGGATAAATTGGGAGTCAAACTAATAGGGATTGCTCTCCTTAAGACAGTTCATATGACGTATTTCCCCAAGTTATTGCTCGAGAACTCATGCTGCTTAAGCAAACAGCCCCCTTTGTGGGCATGCCTATATTTAGTTTTTACAAGCCCATTCAGCAATTTGTTCATTCAGAAAATCATAAAACATCTTTTCTATTTTGATGGATGATTTAAGCCTGAACATTGCTTTGGAGCATTTGAAAACAATGGCAGAAAAATATGGTCATATTAAATTTTTTTTGAAAGAATGTCCCCCATTTGTTATGCATTGAAAATATTTCCTGAGCTTAATTTATTAAAATTTGTAGCTAAAATTTACTTTGACTTGGGCTTTGTAGGGAACAAGCCAAAAGATTGATGATGTCCTATAGACGAAACTAGCTTCGTTTAGGGGGAGGGCTTACTACTAGCATTGCGTTGTGTTGCGTTGGAGTTACTTAGGCTACTATTATTTCCTCTTACTTAATAAAAAGAAACGAAACAAGTTAGATTTAAAATTCTACCAAGGATCGACTGGGGTTCGAACCAGCAACCTATCGATCCATAGTCGAGAGACTACCCAGCAAACACAAAAACGTTTTAAGAACGTTTTAAATAAGTTATATTTTGGATTTTGGTTTAGGTAAAAACGTTTTAATAACATTAAAATGTCGGGTTATATAAAGGTCATGATAACGTTTTAAAACGCTTTTGTATGAAAACGCACTACAACAATATTTTTAAATGTTTTCAAAAAATGTTATTGTAAACTATTTTTGCAAACATTTTTGCCAAATATTGTGTCAATACTTAAATAACATGTTAAAATGTTTGAACCCAGCAAACACAAAAATGTTCTTAAAATGTTTTTTTCAAAACCTTTTTATAACATTTAAATGTCGGGTTATATAAAGGTCATGAAAACGTTTTTTAAAACGTTATTGAAAATATTTTGGGCAAACATTTTTGAAAAATATTTTTCAACCCCAAAATAACATTCTGTTTAGAATGTTTTGTATCAAGTTTTCAAGAATGTTTTTGGAATGTTAATAAAACATTTTTATACCCTTTATATAACCTGACATTTAAACGTTTTCTGTAAAACATTTTTGTTTGCTGAGCAGTACATGATCAAAAAACGTTTTTAAGGTTAAGAAAACGTTTTATACTCTTAATATACCCTTTATATAACCCGACATTTAAACGTTTTCTGACAACCTTTTATAACCTTTTGCGAATGATGTCGAAAACGTTTTGTGTTTGCTGGATACACACTATGCTACAAGTGTTTGTGCTAGAAAGCCGTCTATTTATTATACTTATTGTTTACGGAATAAAGCGTGCGCACGCGGTATACTATTACTATATTACCAATGAATAACCCTAACCCTAACACTGATCTTAACTCTAATAATCCTAATCCTAACCCTAATCCTAATCCTAACCCCAAACTGATCATCGCTAGCGAGCTGTACAGCGCAGAAACACACTGCGCCGGGCAAAACAGGTACGCCGGGCAAAACAGGTACCTGATCGACGCTACGAAGCGAATCCCAAAAACACCTTTTGATCACTATGAAGCGAGCTAAAATGTGACAACAGGATGATAATTCAACACTGTGTGTGTTCTATAATCTTTTCTTATCCAGATTTGATTGACAGCAGGCATGCTCCTCTATTGAAATGTTAAGCTCAATGAATTCAAATTACAGATCAACTCACATAATTCCTTGCGTTTTTGTTTCTGAACAATAGAGCTCCCGGAACTGAAAAGATAAAAAGACCAGAAGTTCTGCAATTTTGATATTTATTATCATAAAGTTAGGCAATTTTGGCTTGTGCGTCCCGTCAATCCTAATCAGTGTCATAAAGTTAGGCATTTTTGGCTCTTGATTCTGAAACTTTCTTTCAAATTGCTACCAGTCATTTAAATATTCTGCTTTATAGTGCACTCTGTTAATTTCCCATCTTCAGGATGAGGTGTCGTCTTTCAGGATTTTTGATCATTAAGCTGTCCAAAGGTTACACACATGCCATAGGCCAGTCCTTAGTCTTAGATTTCAGGCATTTACATTATTCCATCAATAATGCTCTCTATAATTATGATTTCTGCCGTCCTTTCAATAGAAAATATAAACCTCAAAATGTTGTATTTATAAAGTTTTGTAAAGATTGAATGGCCATTTTATGTATAAATAGCACGAACATTTATAGAAGACATGAATCAAATAATGTAGACATGAATTATACAATGATGACATTGCACAAGATGGGGAATCCCTGCATCTTAAGGTTTTGTGTAAGTTGCATGCAAATTGACCAAAAGATACTAGAATCTATAGCGTTATCATTTTGAACCAACAAAATATTTTTTATCAATAATATGGCTGCATTCATTATTTGATTTACCAAATTATATTTGGAAAATGTATCTGTAATAGCATCAACAATGGTTAGCTGGTTCATAGTAAAAACGGTCTTAACAAAAAAGAACATGCAATGGTTTTTCTACCTTTGTGTATTTGTTTTTACCCCCATTGGATGTTGTGTTACATTTATGCTTCGCCTCATTGTTTTACTTCAAATAATGATGTCGCCTGTGTTATATGAGACGATAGATAATTAAAACAATACCTTTATTCTCTAAGTTAATTTAGGCCTGGTATTAAAGTTAGGCAATTTTAGTACTTACACAATTTCAGTATTTACCATAAAGTTAGGCAATTTTGGCTTGCGCCTCCTGTCATTTTTGGCCCTTGCCTCTTTAGTATAACGCAGCAAGGAAAACTTCATTGAAAGGGCATATCTACTGCAAAAACAAGTTTATCTCCATTCGAAGAAAATAATTATTACATTACAAGTTGACACTCGTGGCAATTTTTTTATGCCTATTTCTCCTGAAAAAAGAGAAATTGTGTTGGTAAAGTTCGGGCTAGTACGTGTTATTCCCCCATTCGAAGCGAAATTAATTTTCAAGGCAGCGGGCTGATGACGAAGTAAATGAAGCAGAACACTATCATGCTCTCATTTACTTGTGTGATACAGTCACAATCACTTTGACAAGTTTGACATTTAATTAGCAACAATGAGTTGTACTATTATTTACCATAACAATTCTGCATAACAATATGCAGACTATTGTTCTCATTTGGGAAACAAAGCCTCACACAGTATTGTTTCTATTCGTTGGCTTTGTTATATTTCATCCAACTGAAACTATAATACCTATAGCATTGCAACATCGCACAGGGAAATCAGATACATGAGTTTGTGGACTTAACCAGGTGGATGTCAGTTCATAAGAGCAATGTCGGGATTATAGATCACAATTTTTCAATCGATGGGGAGAGATGAGGTCCCACCAGGTCCGACCGAAGTCTCCTACACAGGTTACGCTCCCTGTGGAGGGGCGGAACCAAACTGGCTGATGTGGAGACTAAGCCAGTTTGCGTCGGTCTGATACTCGTCTATCCTCGTCTTTGACCATGCGCAGATCTGGCTGGTCAGGAAGATATTTAATATCCCGAATTTATAATATGCCTACCAGTTCCACCGTATAACCGATTTGCTGGAGAATATTTGTTACCATGTTTAATAAATTCGTATTAATCGTATAATAAAATGTGGCCAAATGTATATTTGTGTACATAGTGTGTGGATCCACTCCTCTCACGGACTTGGCTACTAAGCATGTCGGGAAGGATATGGCGGTATGCTGACCTGGGTCAATATGTTCTGGGCAGATGAGGTCCCACCAATTGCCTACGACCTTGTGTGCGATCATGTGTGACAGGCAATTCCCGATAATAATAGAGGTTCCCTGACTTAACACGGTTTGGAAATGAGCTCTTCATATACTAGTCTCAGATTGATCACACTGAAATTCTAAGCTCAAAATATTTTTTTATTTTTTAGTTCAAATATTTCTCATGATATTGATATAGATATGAATTGTAATATCACAATTTACTAATATATAAAAAAAGAAGCGGCTGATTTTATCCATGTGTTTAAAAACTATTAAATTTGTAATACTTAATTCAGAGTTTTTTTCTGAGAACAACAATAGTATACGTTCTGTGCATTGAGAATGTTTATAGTCCCTTCTCTCAAAGCAGGCACATCTCATTTCATGACGTCAACCTTTTTCTAGGTCAAATCTGTCTCGTTCGAAGGAACTCATCGCTTATATATACTAACCATGTTGCCAAGTTATAAGCAAATCTTTCATATTGGCGATGAATCAAGCGTCTAAAATAGCCAAATATCTCCCAATGAGGCGTGCAAGTTGCGATTTGGTCATCATGTTATATTTAAATGCAATACTAAAGAATTGCATTGGAGCGAAGATAATTTATTCTAATCATTTGTAACAATGGCTATTACTAATCTGATAATTGGTTGGGCCTATATGCAAGACTCAAGTTTATTTTAAATGTTTATTTTTGCGGAGAGGGAGGGGAAGATACTTGAGACTGGCAGACTGAACAAGTGAGGGGAGGGGCGAGGGAGAAAGAGAGGATAGGGAGAGACGGAAAGACTAGAAAAAGAAGAACACAAGAGGAGAGAAGGGGCCGGGGAGGGAGAGGGGAGATTCGGCGGGGGAGGGAGGAAGTGAAATAGGGTGTGCTACATTGATACAAAAAAGTCTGCGCTTTTATGGTATTGGTTGGTTTTATTGGGCTATTGAAAGCTTTGTATGGAGTTTCTTCAAAACCTGAAGAATCTCGTCAGTAGATTGTCTCCACTTTCTACCGCGTTTTATGGTATTGAATGGTTTTATTGGGCTATTGAAAGCTTTGTATGGAGTTTCTTCAAAACCTGAAGTAGATTGTCTCCACTTTCTACTGCGTTTTATGGTATTGGTTGGTTTTATTGGGCTTTTGATTGCTTTGTATGGAGTTTCTTCAAAACCTGAAGAATCTCGTCAGTAGATTGTCTCCACTTTCTACTGTGTTTTATGGTATTGAATGGGTTTATTGGGCTATTGAAAGCTTTGTATGGAGTTTCTTCAAAACCTGAAGAATCTCGCAAGTAGATTGTCTCCACTTTCTACTGCGTTTTTATAGAGGGTGGTGGAGTTTCTTCAAAACCTGAAGAATCTCATCAGTAGATTGTCTCCACTTTCTACTGCATTTTTAATGGGCTATTGGTTGCCTTCATGCTTTCCTCCCTTTCTACTGCGTTTTTATACCAGGGTTATAAATGCTTTGTTGCTTGTTTGTAGTATCTTTATTTACTTGGTTGTAAATACCGGTGGATTTAATAATATCTATATATCAGTAAATGGTTTAAGCATTGATTCCGGCTCTTGCTGAATACAAAATGTTCGTTTGCTAGTGTTGGCATTGTTTATTGTTTTGGAGATTTCTAAATTATTTAAATGCAGTTAAAAATGCTGTTTTCCAATCCAATCCTCTGTTTGATCCAAAGATGTATCTGTTTAAGATGTATTTGCTTAAGATGAAATTTGGTTAAATGTGATTCAGAAGTCAACTTTTGTTTGTCCAGCCTGTATGGTTGGCTTGTACACATTTTTCCAATAATTCTTGTATCTATTGATTTATATGAAGATAATAAATAATTTAAAATGCTTGCTGCAATTAATTATCTCAATGTATATAATTTGTATAATTGATATGAAATCTGTTATTTTATTTTTTTACCTTACATACGTGAACATCGGGTAAATCAACAGCCCCTTGAGAAGTTTGAGCGAAATCCATTCATAACTTGATATTTAAATCGGGGAAAGAACTTGAAAAAACCCACATTTTATCAGCTAAAAGCGGAGCAATTTGACCACTAGGTTGTGAAATCAGTGCTTCGGTGGCGTTTCCATAAGATCCATGGGAGAGCGTGGCGCAATGGTTAGGGTACTTGCCTTTAGTGCATGAGGTCCCGGGTTCAATTCCCGGCGGTGGCGATTTGCTGGGATATTGACTTGGAAAAAAAAGTCTGAAATTAATTGGCAACATCTGTAGATTAAATTCAGACTTTCGCTCTCCCCATGGTTCATTTAGAATTGGGTAAATGAATCATGAAAGTACTCCGTCCTTCGGAGGGGACGTTAAGCCGTCGGTCCCGTGTGCAGAGAGCCACACCTGTACATGTATTTCGCAGCCAGTTTCGAAAAGAGTAGGGTGTTAACCCCTGACTGTTCCCAACCCGTCCCGTTGTCCAAATGGACCCCAATGGAAATAAGCTTCAATAGAGGCTTTCTTGGGTTATCCAGGGTTGTCAAAATCCGAACAAATCAAATCAAATCAAAAAAAATCCGCGCGCATTCAGATAAGCGTAGCGTATCTGTGCATTAACAAATTGCGCTTATATACGCAACGCGATGCATTGTTATGCGTGTGTACCCTGCTGGTACAGCAAAGATTTTCTTTCCTTTTAAATTTCAAGCACGAGTGGAATAGTGAAATAAAATCATTAAAATATTGCAGTTGGAGTTTACAAATCTGGATTTTCATTCCTTGTATTTATAAAAAACATAACAAAGTTCAAACATATCAAAAAAACTCAATTTCGTGAAAGAAACAACGTCTAGAGTACACAGCCACGTTAATGTACCCATTCATTCATTCCCAGTTTAATGCATGGTAATCTTTGGATCAAATTCTGGCTCCTTTCTATTGCAAAGTTAATTTAGCCCTGTTTTTAAAGTTAGGCAATTTTAGCACTCACCATAAAGTTAGGCAATTTCAGCAATTTTGATATTTACCATAAAGTTAGGCAATTTGGCTTGTGCCTCCCGTCAATCCTGATCAGTGTCATAAAGTTAGGCATATTTGGCTCTTGCCTTTGAAAAATAATGCAGCAACTTGTACTTTTTGGCATACTGTTGTATGACGATTTTTGGGCAAAATGCGTTTTATTCACACAAAGTTTTGAGACCTAAATGTAATTAGTTTATGAAATATGGCACTAATTAGTATGATACGACATGGTTTTTATGCAAACCCCCTAAATCTTCATTCTGTGTTTTGGCATACAGTCGTATCATAGTCGGATCATGATACGTTGCCATTGGCCACCGTGTAACTGCAGTTTCCTATTGTTTTGACATACTGTCGTATCACATGGCGTATCATTATATTTTACACAGGTTGTCAAATTGTGCATATTTTGGCATACTGTCGTAAGAGTTTGCAGATTAATTACTACTAATTAGTGAATGAATAAAAAGTTTTTGTTGAGAACAAAGACAGATAATTATATTATTGATTATATTCTTTGAAAATAATAAGCATACTTTTAGCTTGATGCTCTCAAGTTGGTCTTCAAAAATTGGAAAAACTTAAAATGCGATTTTCTCAAAACGGCATTTTTCGTCATACGACAGATTGCCAAAACAGCGACAAATTGATATATCCTTTTATGACATTCTGGTACAGTGTAGGGTTTTTACTAGAAGTCTCTTTTCGAGCATAACAATTCCCCTTATTTCTATTTTTGTTTTCAAATCGCTACCAGTTTATATACCAGTCATTTACGACATAGACTATGTTTAAGCACACTCTGTTATCCATCTTTAGATGAGGTCACGTCGTCTTTCAGGATTTTTGATCATCAGACTGTATACATGCTATAGGTTAGTCCTTAGTCTTAGATTTCAGGCATTTTATATTATTCAATTAATTTGTGCAGTCCTTTCAATAGAAAATAAACCTCAAAATGTTGTGTTCATTCCTTTGTTTACATAAAAATAAAGAGTCATGTAAAGATTAAATGGCCTTATAAATAGCACAAACATTAGAGAAGATACAAAACAAATAATGTAGGCAGGAATTATACAATAATGACATAGCACAAGATGGGAAATCCTTGCATCTTAATGTTTTGTGTAAGTTGCATGCAAATTGACCAAGAGATACTGGAATCTATAGCATTACCATTTGGAATCAACAAAAGATATGATGTCGCCTGTGTTATATGAGGGCGATAGATGCACTCCAATGCTAAAAACAATACCTTTATTATTTAAGTTAGTTTAGGCCTGTTTTTAAAGTTATGCAATTTTAGCACTTACCATTATTAGGGATGGGGTATAAACGTTTGGACAGTATTTATTGTGGGACATGAGAGCACATCAGACATATCGAATTGCATTCTGAATATGAAGAATGTCCTTCTGATATCAAATAATTTTGATTTTTTGAAATTCGCAATGTAATACACATTTTATGGCAAATGATTAAAAATTGATATTTTTGATATTTAACAGCTACCGGTACTTGAAGTAAACTTTGTAAATCTGATGATTTATACTTAAAGTGTATGTAGGTGGGATGAAAAGCCGACGATCAATTGAAAATTTTGACCTTTCGTATTGAAGATATGGATTTTTTCAAAAACACACACACAAAAAAAAAAGGGTCTTTTTGGGAAAAATCCATATCTTCAATATGAAAGGTCAAAATTTTCAATTGACCGTCGGCTTTTACTCCCTGCTACATACACTTAAAGAATATATCATTAGATTTATAAAATTACCTTGAGGACTGTTATATATCAAAAATGTGAAAATATCAAATTTTAATAATTTTGTCATACAATTTGTATTATATCGTGAATTTCAAAAAATGAAAATTATTTGATATCAGAAAGACATTCTTCGCATTCAGAATGCAATTTGATATGTCTGATGTGCTCTCATGTCCCACAAAAATACAGTCAAAACGCTCATTCCAGATCCCTTAAGTTAGGCAATTTTAGTACTTGGACAATTTCAGTATTTATCATAAAGTTAGGCAATTTTGGCTTGTGCCTCCTGTCAATCCTGATCAGTATCACAAAGTTAGGCATTTTTGGCCCTTTCCTTTTAAAAATAATGCAGCAACTTGTATTTAATTTAAATGGATGCATCCTTTTATGACCCCGGTTTGTGACATTCTGGGTACTGTGAGTGTAGAGGGGTTTTTACCAGATGTCTCTTTTCGGGCATAAAAATTCCCCTTAGGCGACGAAAAAAAGAAACACTGTTCTACGGGCGGACGGACCTTTCAAGTAGGGTCGGTCGGTCGATTTTTTTTTTAAATGACCCAAAAAATCACCAAAATCTGTAAATAATTTGCAATTTGAGAAAATACAAAAAAAAATTTGGTCCTGAAATTTCCGAAATTTGGGTCATTTGTACAGGAAAAAAATTTCCCCCCAATTTCTTCAAATCTGGCTCAGTCGGGCCCGTAAAACAGGGTTTTCTTTTTTTCGTCGCCTTATTTCTATTTTTGCTATCAATTTCCTACCAGTTTATACCAGTCATTTGAATATTTAGAGAATAAGCGATAGGAATTTTTATTTTGCCTATCCTCTACCGTGTGATAGCGACAGGCAGGTCCAATATTTTGAGTAGTGGATGCCAAGCATATCATAGGTAGAGGATAGGCAAAATAAAAATTCCTATCGTTTATTCTCATTCTTAGTCAATTAAATATTATTTTAATAACTGTAAACAATTTTTTAAAGCAAAAACTAAGTAACCGTCATAAAACTCCCCTCATTATAAAATGAACGAAACTTGTTTACAACTTTACGTATTCTGTTGCGCGTACTGCTAAGCGCGTTCGCAGTATTCCGCACTAGTTCTACGCATCCAGCGCGATACATACTCGCACCTCTACACGCGTGTTACGCATTATCAAGGCGCATGATGACGTGGGGTGCGTCTACGGCCTGATAGACGGCACCCGAAATCATGCGATTGTCCAATCAGAAAATGTGTCTATGAACTAGACCACTCCCACTGACTAAGAATCTGCAATATAGCGTACTATGTTTCCCATCTTCAGGACGAGGTGTCGTCTTTCAGGATTTTTGATCACCAGGCTGTCCAAATGTTACACACATGCCATTGGTCAGTCCTTAGTCTTAGATTTCAGGCATTTTACAGTTTTCCATCAACAGCACCCTCTATATGATTTACGCTGTCCTTTCAATAGTTAAACGTAGGCCTATATTAGGCCCTATAAATGAAGAAATCTGTGCAGAGGCTGAAATTGTAGCTTGTTCTGATAGGCCTAATATATTTAAAAGCGGATATGATAGTGCCCCTGCCGCCCCTTTTGCCACTCCAAGGAAAGCTCTGCTTAATTAAGGGGGGTGTTAAAATAAAATTTAAACCTGGTTTTGGTTATTTTTTTGTCCCGATTTTGTTTTCAATTTTGAGGAAATATTTTTCAATTTTTTGGGATGTGACCGAAAAAGTGGACCTCTGGGTATAAAAAAGAGTTCAATTTAATTCAAAATTTGTGAAATATTGATCTACTTTCCCGGACAGTCAGGCACTCGCCTGATTTCCTTATGTTGATGACAGGAGATACAGCATGCAGAAATGCCTTCATCAACAACAGATTGCTCTCTGATTTTTATGAGATGTGCAATATTGAATTAGTTAATGTTTCTTAAACCATGAAAAAAGGAAATCATGAAATCCCCTAAATTTCTTGGGGATTATTTTGGGGATAAATTGGGAGTCAAACTAATAGGGATTGCTCTCCTTAAGACAGTTCATATGACGTATTTCCCCAAGTTATTGCTCGAGAACTCATGCTGCTTAAGCAAACAGCCCCCTTTGTGGGCATGCCTATATTTAGTTTTTGCAAGCCCATTCAGCAATTTGTTCATTCAGAAAATCATAAAACATCTTTTCTATTTTGATGGATGATTTAAGCTGAAAACAATGGCAGAAAAATATGGTCATATTAATTTTTTTGAAAGAATGTCCCCCATTTTTCTGCCTCCGCCAGGAGGTAGTTTGATTTGAAATTGACACCTAAAATGCCGCACATTGCGCGGCCTGTAGGCCGATTGTACAAATTTATATTCTGACAAGTACTCTAATTTCCGCCCAATATCGAGAGCCCAATATATATCCCCACCTCTCTGCGCCATACATAAATTCGCCTATCGCCATTTCGAATGTTCAAAAAGGTAATCATGCTTCCTCGGCATGTGCAATAAATTAGCATTAAAATTAATCTTATTCTATAGGATTCTAGAAACACCTAGCACGTGGCGCCAATGGTGCGGGTCTATCAAGTTCATGAATTATGCATTAGAATTTTTTCAAACTCATATGTTGTATAATTGAAGACCGAATTAAAAAGACTAGCTTGCGTATACCGTCCCGTCAACCAGCAACCAATCATGGCGCGCCTTTGTCATGACGTCAGACGCAAACTAGTCTTTTTTTAATTCGGTCTTTAATTATAGGTTGTAGCCTCAGCGCTCATCAGCAGCTTTATTGTTGAAGGCAAGATGGAAAACAGTTATGCTGTGACAATGGGAATACACATCAAACAAGGTTTAATTTCATGATTACATGAAATCTGATTATCAATGGAAAAACTTTGGCTGGAGAAGTTGAAGCTGACGTTCATGGCGACACTTTGGATGTGATAATTTGACATCATGGATTGTTTTGTGCAAAATTTGAGGTATTTTTGTGCCATTTAATACGCGGTTAGTCAGCAGGCCGACTGGCATGCATGCTAGGCTCGACTAGGCCGTAATCATCGTGCATGCGTGTCTACATCATAATAATAGGTTGAAATGATGGGATTGAAAAGACCGGCTAGCTATTTGATTTCTTTGCATACGAGATGTCTGTGCTGTAGTGCCGTGTTCAACGTACACACGGCATGTCATGATCATGATGATGTTTGCATTGTATGGTATGATATGCCTAGCCGCGCCTATGGCCGGCTTCATTGCTGTACTAAAGTATTGCAATTTTATTCCGGGATTTTATTGCGTTGATATAATTCGGAATAATTCGTTTTAAAGTATTTGCTTCTCCAATTCCCATGCGTGGTTGGTCATGTTGGTGGTATGTAGGCCTATGTCAGTTTTTTACATTCTACTGAGTACTGTTGCAATATTTTTGCATGCATATACCCATGACCGTTTCAATTTTATGACTGAGAAATTTGCTTTTTGTTTATAAAATAAAATGCAAGAATCATCTTTCCCCACACAATACTTCTTACAAACAAGGTGTTGATATTGGCCCTTTCGATGCAAAAACAAAGCACAAATGAAGGAAAGAAAACAAAACAATAATGTTTTTGATTTTTTATTCAATTACACATAGGCCTATACAAAAAAAGTAATGGCCTATGAAAAGACTCCCCCTAAATATAATAATATTAATATTAATTTAGTTCTGAATACAAAATATAATAAACAAGCATAAAAGAATCTGATACAAAAATGTGTTACTCTGAAACGTTACAATCGTAATTTTCAGTCAAAAAATCCACAAGAAATGACTCTTGATACAACTTAGGCCTATATTTAAAAAACAGAAACGGCTGCCTGCATCTGGAGCTCTTCATATCTGAAAGTTTGAAGGTCTTATTTCATACATCAGAATTATCTGCAAGATTGCAAGATGGCTTTAGGTGACCGTGGCCCTATTGGCTAATGCACAAATTTAGATTTTATTTCTATTTAAATAATACTATAGTATGTTAAAACTTATGCCCTGTAGATTACATTCGGTTCTTGAGATATGGCCTGTCAAAATGGCGCGAAACCAAAACAAAAAATTGGCAACAACTTTTTATTTTCTATATTTTTGACAAGTCCAGTTGCCAGATGATTTTCTAATTCATGCATGAATTATGCAAAGTAATACAATTAAAAGAGCTATGGTACTGAGGCATGGTACATGGGTAGAACACACACTATACTACAAAATTACGGTTGCGTTTTGGCAAATTTCAATTTGCATAATTAATTAGGGCCACTTATTAGAAAAGTTGATTAGGGCCCTAATTAATTATGCAAATGGAAATTTGCCAAAGGCATCCATTTTATTTTGTAGCTGATCTGAACATTTTACTTTGTATAATTCTTGCATATATAATTAGAAAATAAGGCCTACCTGACAACATTGCATAACAAAAATAAAAGAAAGTTGTTGCCAACTTCTTGGTTACATGCCATTTTGACAGGCCATATTTTCGTAACCGAATATCTGATTAAAATTAAAATTTTCAGTTTTGTAATCAGGAGAGAATGGGCTCACATATTTCAATCAGACAAAAATCTATATCCAATAGCTGTTACCTTAAAGCTAGCATTATAAGTGTCTCCTTAACTAATAACAAAAGCTGCCCACTGGTATCTTGGAGGCATTGTCTTTTTTAAAGACATTTCTTGTTTTATGCGGTTACATTTAAAATATTTCCTGAGCTTAATTTATTAAAATTTGTAGCTCAAATTTACTTTGACTTGGGCTTTGTAGGGAACAAGCCAAAAGATTGATGATGTCCTATAGACAAAACTAGCTTCGTTTAGGGGGAGGGCTTACTACTAGCATTGCGTTGTGTTGCGTTGGAGTTACTTAGGCTACTATTATTTCCTCTTACTTAAAGGAGTATTTCGTGATCCTAGCATCCTCTTTTTATGACATTTTTCAGTACATATCCACGAAAAAGGCATATTCCTAAAATTTCAGTTGATTCCGATTTTTGCGTTTGCGAGTTATGCATGATTATGTGTATTACACTGCTCCATAGACAATACGTTGTAATTTCGTTCTGGTGCACCAGAACGAAATTCAAATTTCATGTATCTTTGCTAAACGAATTAATCTGCAAGAAATATATTGTACATAAACATTATGTAGCCAGAGTATTCCAGTGATATAAAAATCTCAACTTTTTTGAGAAAAGTGAGGGATGAGGCTGTGGATCACGAAATGCCCTTTTAATAAAAAGAAACGAAACAAGTTAGATTAAAATTCTACCAAGGATCGACTGGGGTTCGAACCAGCAACCTATCGATCCATAGTCGAGAGACTACACACTATGCTACAAGTGGTTGTGCTAGAAAGCCGTCTATTTATTATACTTATTGTTTTCGGAATAAAGCGTGCGCACACGGTATACTATTACTAGTATATTACCAATGAATAACCCTAACCCTAACACTGATCATAACTCTAATAATCCTAATCCTAACCGTAATCCTAACCCTAATCCTAACCCTAAACTGATCATCGCTGGCGAGCTGTACAGCGCAGAAACACACTGCGCCGGGCAAAACAGGTACGCCGGGCAAAACAGGTACCTGATCGACGCTACGAAGCAAATCCCAAAAACACCTTTTGATCGCTACGATGCGAGCTAAAATGTGACAACAGGGTGATAATTCAACACTGTGTGTGTTCTATAATCTTTTCTTATCCAGACTTGATTGACAGCAGGCATGCTCCTCTATTGAAATGTTAAGCTCAATGAATTCATATTACAGATCAACTCACATAATTCCATTTTCGTTTCTGAACAATAGAGCAATAGAAACTGAAAAGATAAAAAGACGCCAAGTTCGGCTATTTTGATATTTATCATAAAGTTAGGCAATTTTGGCTTGTGCATCCTGATCAGTATCATAAAGTTAGGCATTTTTGGCTCTTGATTCTTTCAAATTGCTACCAGTCATTTAAATATTCTGCTTTATGGCGCACTCTGTTAATTTCCCATCTTCAGGATGAGGTGTCGTCTTTCAGGATTTTTGATCATTAAGCTGTCCAAAGGTTACACACATGCCATAGGCCAGTCCTTAGTCTTAGATTTCAGGCATTTACATTATTCCATCAATAATGCTCTCTATAAGATTTCTGCCGTCCTTTCAATAGAAAATATAAACCTCAAAATGTTGTATTTATTCCTTTATTTACATAAAAATAATGAGTTTTGTAAAGATTGAATGGCCATTTCATGTATAAATAGCACGAACATTTTATAGAAGACATGAATCAAATAATGAAGACATGAATAACAATGATGACATTACACAAGATGGGGGAATCCCTGCATCTTAAGGTTTTGTATAAGTTGAATGCAAATTGACCAAAAGATACTAGAATCTATAGCGTTATCATTTTGAACCAACAAAATATTTTTTATCAATAATATGACTGCATTCATTATTTGATTTACCAAAGTATATTTGGAAAATGTATCTGTAATATCATCAACAATGGTTAGCTGGTTCATAGTAAAAACGGTCTTAACAAAAAAGAACATGCAATGGTTTTTCTACCTTTGTGTATTTGTTTTTACCCCCATTGGATGTTGTGTTACATTTATGCTTCGCCTCATTGTTTTACTTCAAATAATGATGTCGCCTGTGTTATATGAGACGATAGATGCATCCAGCAGCTAAAAATAATACCTTTATTCTCTAAGTTAATTTAGGCCTGGTATTAAAGTTAGGCAATTTTAGTACTTACACAATTTCAGTATTTACCATAAAGTTTGGCAATTTTGGCTTGCGCCTCCTGTCATTTTTGGCCCTTGCCTCTTTAATATAACGCAGCAAGGCAAAAACAAGTTTATCTCCATTCGAAGAAAATAATTATTACATTACAAGTTGACACTCGTTGCAATTTTTTTATGCCTATTTCTCCTGAAAAAAGAGAAATTGTGTTGGTAAAGTTCGGGCTCAGACGTGTTATTCCCTCATTCAAGCGAAATTAATTTTCAAGGCAGCGGGTTGATGACGAAGTAAATGAAGCGGACACTATCATGCTCTCATTTACTTGTGTGATACAGTCACAATCACTTTGACAAGTTTGACATTTAATTAGCAACAATGAGTTGTACTATTATTTACCATAACAATGCTGCATAACAATATGCAGACTATTGTTCTCATTTGGGAAACAAAGCCTCACACAGTATTGTTACTATGCGTTGGCTTTGTAATATTTCATCCAACTGAAACTATAATACCTATAGCATTGCAACATCACACAGGGAAATCAGATACATGAGTTTGTGGACTTAACCAGGTGGATGTCAGTTCATAAGAGCAATGTCGGGGATTATAGATCACAATTTTTCAATCGATGGGGAGAGATGAGGTCCCACCAGGTCCCTGTGGAGGGGCGGAACCAAACTGGCTGATGTGGAGACTAAGTCAGTTTGCGTCGGTCTGATACTCGTCTATCCTCGTCTTTGACCATGCGCAGATCTGGCTGGTCAGGAAGATATTTAATATCCCGAATTTATAATATGCCTACCAGTTCCACCGTATAACCGATTTGCTAGAGAATATTTGTTACCATGTTTAATAAATTCGTATTAATCGTATAATAAAATGTGGCCATATGTATATTTGTGTACATAGTGTGTGGATCCACTCTTCTACGGACTTGGCTTACTAAGCATGTCGGGAAGGATATGGCGGTATGCTGACCTGGGTCAATATGTTCTGGGCAGATGAGGTCCCACCAATTGCCTATGACCTTGTGTGCGATCATGTGTGACAGGCAATTCCCGATAATAATAGAGGTTCCCTGACTTAACACGGCTTGAAATGAGCTCTTCATATACTAGTCTCAGATTGATCACACTGAAATTCTAAGCTCAAAATATTTTTTTTTTTTTAGTTCAAATATTTCTCATGATATTGATATACATATGAATTGTAATATCACAATTTATAATATATAAAAAAAGAAGCGGCTAATTTTATCCATGTGTTTAAAAACTATTAAATTTGTAATACTTAATTCAGAGTTTTTAGCCTAGCATTGAAATATATACTAACCATGTTGCCAAGTTATAAGCAAAAGTCTTTCATATTGGCGATGAAACAAGCGTCTAAAATAGCCAAATATCTCCCAATGAGGCGTGCAAGTTGCGATTTGGTCATCATGTTATATTTAAATGCAATACTAAAGAATTGCATTGGAGCGATGATAATTTATTCTAATCATTTGTAACAATACGGTTATATTTAGCTTGTCTAAATAGAACCAATTTACCTCAGCAGAGAATGATTTGAGCCCATTGTTATGGTATTGATTTCATTGCAAATCGGCCTCTTCGTTCATCCAATGGGCGTTCTCCTTTTTGTTTGTGCACTGTGACGTTGCTTGCCGGGTTCATTTGAATCCTCACTATTTTGTCTGCAATTCGGCCCTTGAAATGTGGACATTTTGAGATAAATCCATATCTTGGGTAATGTGAGGGTGCTCTTTCCATTGGTGATATCTTTAAATCACCACCATGCTTCATTTTGAAGATAGCAGAACCTATCTTGACCCTTTTTTGTCAGTTTCCTTGTATTTAATATGGTAAAATGACCTATCTCAAAGTTAGATCATTTTACCGCATTAGCCAAGACCCTAGGGAGCGCCCGACAAAGCCTAACACATTAATGATAACACGGCAAAACAACCTATCTCAAGATAGATCATTTTACCAAATAAATGAGTCTCGCTATGTTTATTTTTGTTATAAGGTAAAACAATGTAAAAGAATCTAACTCCCTAAAAATTGTTGTTATTTCAAAATTACTCAACCGAATTAGCCAAATGTTCGCAAATAAAAAGATTTTTATATTTTCTAAGATATTAGATGTGTTTGATAATTAATTTTATTCAAAAAGAAAAACGTCACATGTTAAAACTTAAAAGCTCTTTTTCTCAAAACAGCGATTTTCAAGTTAGATCATTTTACCAAATCAGGGCCGAATTGCTCAGAGCGGATCGAGATGATTTTCGTGGATGATTTTAAGATGAATTTTTACCGTTTTGCATTGTATTAGCGGTAGTTATCGCCGTAAATCAATCGCTCGTGAATGATTGCAACGACAGGATCAGTTTCATGTTTTCCAACAAGGAATTTATCCATGGTGAGTCGTTTTAAAATAATTGTAGACATACATAATAATTACGTTCATTTACGAGGTCTATAATACATGGTCTACATTATACTGGGCCTATATTATAGTAGTGAGAAACATCCTACCGTCGCATCCTTTATCATAATATATGGGTGTCTATCGCGCTAAGAGTAGTATTCCGTTAAAAAAGATGTCAGTGTGGTAACAGTCATCAGTGTCTGTGCTGACGAAACTAAGTTGGACGATATAGGCCTAACTAATATTATAATAGCATATGATGTAGGCCTACATGTATGTATAAACATGCTTATAAAGGAATCGTTGCAAGTGCCAAGCCGTGAAAATCGATCAAGTGGGGACCATAAGCATGATAAGTGGGGTTTGTGATGTTTTGATGATAGGGCATTGTTTCGGTAATCAATAAATAGAACATGCTCAACTGTTAAATTGCAAGTCCACAGAAATGAGCGTTGTTATTGGTTTCAATGTCCACGGAGTAATTTAATCGAATTGGCACGTTGCGTATATTAAAACAAAAAAGAAATGAAGAAAACCTGAAGTAAATGTACAAATAGAAGGAAGGTGAAATTAAAGCCAATTTCTCACGTACAATTCAAATTATTATTGCTTAATCGGACACTTTATGAAAGAATAGTATGTATTTAAAATATTTCCCGATATTTCCCGAGCTTCAGAAAGTGAAATGAATGAAAAAATAATAAAAAAAAAAAAAATTTAAATAAATAAATAAATAAATAAAATAATTAAATAAATAAATAAAAAGAAAGAAAAAAAAAAAAATCCAAAAAAAATCCAAAAAAAAAGCAAAAATAATAAAATAAAATAATATAATACTAATAAACAAGTAAATAGACCCTCAATATATATATAATAAATAAATAAATAAGTGCATAAATAAAATAAAAAGAATAATAGAAAATAAATAAATATATAGATGAATAAATATCAAACCAATAAATAAATAAAAGTAAATAAAACAAATTATTCACAACTCGATTATTATGGTTTATAAATGAGAAGAATGGTTAAATAATTAAAATATGGTCAATAGTGACAAATAAAGTAGGCCCATATTAAACAAAGTAAATAAATAGGGCACCATTCAATCGAAAATATAACAGGCTGTGATCCCAAGCGTTAAATTTCACCAAGGGATTCAGTAAATTAAGAACTTTAAGGGTAGACAAGGTATTGTTGGTCGAAGCAACCTAAAAATCGATTTTCTAGATCATTATATTAATGAAAGATAACACCTTGATGTTTTGCAAAAGTTCATTCTACAAATCGTATACTCTGCAAACTTGCTTAAATTATTGTTGTTAAATGAGTTATGTACGTTTTACAAAAGTGTTGTTGTTTCAGCCCTTTTTACAACTAACCCAAGAACTGCATCACCTATAAAAGTATATCTGTGATATTTTAATTCTTCTACACTACACGCTCGCTATAATTGAGCAATGCAGTTTTTGCCAAAGCTCACTACCATTCTTAAGATGCTGTGAACTACCAAATCACAACAGTTTAAAATATTAAGCTAATATTAAACTGATACCAGAACATCAGTTTTGATGATGAAAAATGGAAGGAAGCTGTCGCACACCGTCATCATCCCTATATCTTCGTGTTAAAAATTGCCGTGGTAGTACGATAAATCCTCACGTTTTTCAACAACTACGCATGGTGATTTTGAGCTATTTTGTTCGAGATAGGCCGTGCGACTCAGGCTATGCATACAATTTGAGATTTTGAGAGCCGCCACACTGTTTCTATTCTATGTTTTACGATTTTCGCATGATCAGTATATGGCTGGCCGTAAATCGCCATTAACGTGGAGCTGCTACGCGTAGCTTACTTTTTCGCTTCATGGAGCTAAATTGACCAATCATGTTAGATCTTTTCATTACGCTGGAGCCAGTTGATGCATCATCGCTCCAGAGAGAGAAAACTCTTGCCAAAATTAATGTTTACTATATGTGGATTTTAAATGAATCGAATGTAAATAAACCACAAACAGTTGTACAGGATCAATACCATTGTTTGATTAGTGTATAGTCAATGTTACCTTGCATGCATGTGCCATGTGTGTGGCGTGTTTGTTTGTTTGTCTGTGTCAGGCCAGGATCACTGACACCCACGGTACTGATACTGTCATACTATCACGGTGATCATATTGTTGAATGTTGTTGACTTTAAAATAATCATGATGCAGTCATGTCTACAGTAGAATTCACCACGACCTTTGAAGGACTTAAACCCCATTAAAAGCTATTAAACCAAGATAACACTAAATGAAAACAGGACAACTATGTTACATCAGATCTTCTCTGGTTAAATACACACTGCACTTGTGTCTGTTTTACCTGTGCAATGAACAATGAGCTGGTATTATAGTTTCAGTTGGGTGAATGATTATAAAGCTTAACGCATAAGGTAACAATACTGTCTGGGCTTTTGTTTACGAAATGAGACAATAGTCTGCTTATTGTTAACCAGCGTTCTTGAAAATGAGAAGCATAATGGTTTGCAGACTTAACACGGTTTAGAAATAATTTGTTCATATTTTTTGGTGTTATCTGTCGTTTACATATCCTTCCTAAAACACAAAAGTACCAATATTTCCAAACACCTAAATTAGCTAAAAATTTAGGAAATGTTACAAAACTATATTTTCTAGAATTTCAGAGAATACTTTAAATATTGACTGGTTATTTTTTACACAGTGACGTCATATAGGCAATGGCATAATACTTCTAACATACACTAGGTCACGCGTCAATGGTGAGCGCACTGAGTATTGTGTATAGGAAAACGGGCAGTACCGTAACTACAGTATGTATGGCCTACTACTAGTATATAAAGTAAATCCGAACTGGTTTGTTGAAGGTCGAATTCATGAGGCCACGCCGCATAAGATGTACAAATCAGCTCCCGGCGATACACTGCAGATCGCAGAATTGTGTGCATGGTTTACCACCACTCTGCCTAGCTATATAGTTGTGTACAATACTGTATGAGTTTCTTGTGAGTGCATGTCCATCTTAATAATAAGTCGGTTCGTACTTTTCATAAATTACTTTTTGAATCATAACTATCGTGACCGAGGATATCTTGCAACCACGTGAAGCTCGCCTGGCAAATTCTTAATGACTAAATTCGCTTCACGTAATGAGTAAGTCGTACTTGATTGGTCAGTTTTACCTCCGAGTAATGAAAAACTCTAACATGATTGGTCAATTTGGCTCCACGGAACAAAAAAGTCAGCTACGCAGTAGCAGCTCCACGTTAGGCGGTTGCGCCTACCATATCAGTATCCCATATGATATTTCTATTGTAAGAAAATTTTATTTGTTGTCACGTAAATCACAGGTTTCGTTTAAATGTACTAACTGGAAATTAAATGTACTAATTAGTGAGGACCGGTATTTTGCTGTGGATATGTTTAACTGCAATTTTCATGTAAAACATTTGAAACCGCTGTAAAAATTTTGATAATATTCAACTCTTTGAGAAAATTATTTTATAAAGGAATGCTGGTAAAACCAGGTGCAATACAATGTACATTATTGACACACTATCACGCTCTTTATCTTCGTCAATAATAGAATAATCGATTTCAATCGAATTGAATGCATGAGTTTGTAGTTGACTACTGAGCGACCTAAGCGATTGATTGCTAGCCAATCAGATAGAACTCCTTTTCTTGCGTTCAGTGAAATACCACTCGCCTGTCGCTCACTACCACTCGCCCGTCGCTCACCAACGGAGTATTAAATTTATATTTATCGTATAGGACGTCGACGGTGTGTGTCGATCAGGCCGACAAACAGAATTTAGGAGAATAAATGGATGAAATAGTAAATAAGGATTAATTAACATATAATTAACAGGAATAGCACCGCACAAGTAGTATCTACACGATTGTATAGCTGTAATTTAAATTATGGATTGAAATCTGCATACAGTGAGCATAGCGGGTGAAATATATATGCGTAATCTTGTTCCCTTTTTCTGTTTTTTGTTTCTGGTTTATTGCAGGTATACGGAATGATGGGAAATAAATTAATATGATCTTCAGGGCAGTGTATTACAAAATGACACGATCAATGCCTGTATCAACTGAAGTTTGTCGCATATCACAGTGATTAGTACTTTCTTCACCTACGACCAAATAGACACATTTATATTAAATGCTGACAGCAATCCGTTACTGAGGAATACATTTATAGAAGTAATAAATAATGCTCGAGATACAGGATGTAGAATTTATGAATCTACAACTCATCAGTTTTGGTATTACAATTGGATAATTTGACACGGTCCAACTTTAATTTGCGACAAATATCCAGAGATGGAAATCGTTGAAATCGAGGTGTAATTGGACGTCTACAAACAATATCTAGAAGAGGCATGAATTGGGGAGCGGACCAGGTGTTCATGGGCAATTTGCTCAGCAACAGTCGAATCTTGAAAACAAGCAGCATTAAAATTCGCGGCGGCGAGTAAATGATTCCACGGTTCCCTCCCAACAGCCACAACAACAACACCCTGACCCAAACTTACCGTTTCACAACAGGGTCGGCAACAAGAAATACAGCCAATTCAACCTGAAAATGTGCAAAACCAAACACCAAGGCAACTACATGCATCAGGTTTTCAACAACAACCATCATCACAGCGGTGGACCCCAACAATTAGGGATGGACTTTCAACGGACAAGGGAAGGACAGGTACAAAATCCAGTAAATACGAGTGAACAACCAAGTAGAAACACATTCGTAAATAGTGTTAATAACACTAACAGTAATGATAAAGATAATCATGATAATGGTGCAATTCAAAATATTCCTGAAAAAGATGCCAAGTGGCGGCACGCTCCTAAAACTTGACAATTTTATGTAATTGATGTGCTCATCTCGCCTACATAATAACTTAAGTAGGTAGGATTGGTAGTAAGCCAATGAAGAAAAGCGAGCTGAAGGGTTTATCAACTTAAATTCGACACAAATCACAGCTAATTGTCAACAGATGGACAATGATAATTATACACGTTGTGCACATCTCTGGCCTAAATAACAAGTAATCTGTTACCATGGTTACTAAACGATGAAGGAAAACGAGCTAAAAGCTGTTAAGGTTACACGAAGAAACGTATAAAAAAACGTATAAAAGACGTATAAAGTTGTTCTCTAAAACAGAGTTTTCTCAGTAATCAAATATCGCAGCAAGTGAAATGTTGGTGCATTGCATGTAGCTTAACATTTTTCTTGTGTGTTTATACAAATTTTAGAATAAATTTGAAAATCCTTCGTTTAAAGCCGTTTACGCACCATGTTCACAAGATCAAAAACGCTGTTCCATGACGTTTTTTTTCAAATGTGCGCCCAGATAAAATCACGCCGAGTGATTGTTTTCTTCTTTTTGCATTGTACTACAAATCGAATAAAGAAATAATGTTGCCATGGGGAAGAACCAAATACAGTACCGATTAAATTTTAAAAGCCCGCTTTGGGGGAACATTTTCGAGAATCTTGCCTGGGAAAAAACTGTTTTGTGAAATTATCGATATCTTGATTACGGGACGTTAATTTAGACATCTGAATACCTACATTATTTCTCAACATTCTGCCAATTGCTATCCCATTTGATTTTCACTGCAAATTGAAGCTAGTATTGCAAAAAACGAGGTTTTTCCTCCATCAGTTCGTTCAAAATTTCAGCGCCGACATGCGTGTTTATTCTAAGAGCCATTGTGCGGACGCGATTCTAATCACGTATTGCAGTCATATTACTGCTTCGAGAACAGGCAATTGCGTAAGCTGATGTATGGCGGAGTGGTTAGAGCGTTGGACTGCGAATCTGTTATGAACTATTTTTGTGGGTTCGAGTCCCCGTGTGGCTGAATTATCTTTTTTTTTCTCTTTTCTCATTTTTACTTCCTTTCTTTCCTCTTCTTTCTCCTTTTATTTTTTCATTTCTTTTATTTTTTCATTTCTTTCTTTCTTTCTTTCTTTCTTTCTTTCTTTCTTTCTTTCTTTCTTTCTTTCTTTCTTTCTTTCTTTCTTTCTTTCTTTCTTTCTTTCTTTTCTTTCTTTCTTTCTTTCTTTCTTTCTTTCTTTCTTTCTTTTTCGTTATTTTTTTTCTCTCTCTTTCTCTCTCTTTGTTCTTTCTCTTTTCACTATTTCTTTATTCTTTCTTGCTCCTTTCTTTTTAGTTTTATTTGATTGATTCGCTGACTGCAGTGAATCGTGATTTTTCACTTTATATAATTCAGACATTTGTAGGCCTGCTAAGTCTGTCTTGTTGAATATTCTTCCCAAATTCGATTTGCAAATAATTGCTTTTTGATATTGTTGTTGATGTTATTGTTGTACCCTATTACATTGTAATCAGGGGAATAGCATCATTGATTTATTTTATCAAAGATATCAAGGCTATAAATTCAACATCAACACATTTTCCAGGGCGTAGCTTGACGAAAGTGCCCCCAATCAATTTTAAAATTGATAAAATCCTTATGAAAATTGCCGAAAACGGCTTTTGTGCCCCCCCGCATCCGACCCGCATGCCGCCTCATGACACCCCCGACTCACGAGCTCCGGGCACGAAAGCTAAGCCAAGTTTCATGTCTTGACCGTGGATCGATATTCTATTGTAAGTAGGCCTCACGTCCCGCACGCTTGTTCATTTTCTGCATGGCTGTTTCTGTTATGAACTTACGCCTCTGAAATCAAGCGCATGAAAAACTCTCGGCTAACCTTAAAGGTGTATGCGTTATGGTTATCATCTTACAATTTGTCGCATCACAGCTGATAACTGCGAACAAAATGATAATGTTATTATATACTTACAAAGGTCTGTATTTGGACGTGCACATCTCGCCTAAATAGGCCTATACGTAGACTGAAGAAGAAATGAACTCAACTGCGCATGAGGAATGTGAGCTAATCAGGGAGCTAATATAGGTTTTCTCAGTTAATTTAACACATTTTGCGTTATATTTAATATCCCGTTAAGTTTCAATTCGTCCTTAAAATTTGGAAGTGTCTATTTGTAAACTTAAATTTCGTCTTTGGTCAAATAAATTCATATTTTGATCAAAAAGATTCATACATTGTTCATTTGATTTTCGTCCTAGAGCGCATTGAAATCGTCTCACCTGCTGCATGGACAGTACTTGCACAAATATAATTTGTCTTTGTTCATTAATTTTCATGCTTTGATCAAAGCAATTCGTCCTCCATAATGCATTGTAGGCCTTCATTAATTACATCTTAGATTTCAACCACTGGTATTGAGTTATTGTGTTATTTCGATTCAGAAAATGAATTGCAATTCAATTCAGATTCAGATTCACCTTCTTATATATAAAATCATTTTGATGCAATTTCAATTCAGTCTTCTCTACTTTAAATCACTTTGAGTCAATTCCAATTCAATGCATTGAAATTAACTGCTAACCAATTTCAATTCCAATTCACAGTATTTGAATTCAATTCCAATTCACAGCATTTGAATTCAATTCATATTCAAATTCAATTCTTATTACCAACACTGATATATCTTACCGGGCATTTGGCTAAAAGCAGTTCAGGGAGAAAGTTCATTGTAACTGATAAGCTGACAATACAGGTGAAATGGTAGAATCAAATACATATTATATGCATTTTCGATTCAATGAATTGAATTGAAATGAACAAAATATACATTTCGATTCAATGCATTGAATTGAAATGAAAGAATAAAAACATTGAATTAAATGAATTTAATTGAATTCAAAAAAAAAAAAAAACCATTTCGATTCACTTCACTGAATTGAACTGAAAAATGGCCTAAATCAAATTCAATTCAATTCCTATTCCAATGCATTGAAATAACACTAGTTCTCACCTTGCTGATATAAATCCGAACAGACGTGTCTAAAATTATTCTGACCAAATAGCAGTTGTCACAATATATAATATGAGAGCGAGACAAAGAGGCCATATAACCACATTTGAAACATATAATGATATAAAAATTAGAAAGAAACAAAAAACTAAAAAAAAAAAAAAAAAAAAAAGGAAAAAAAAAAAATTACTTAAAGAAAGAAAACAAAAAAAGAAAGAAATATGAAATAATACATAAAAATGGAAAGATAAACAGAAAGAATGAAAGAGAGAAAGACAGAAAGAAAAAGAAAATATGCAGGCCTACTTCTACATGCTTTATGTTAAAGACGAAATTAAATGACCCGAATATGAAAAGATTTGATCACAGACTTAAATATATTTACACATTAAGTTGATAACCCCTACATTGGACGAAATTTAAATACATTTGGACGAAATTAAATGAACATTGTATGAATATGTTTGATCAAAATATGAATTTATTTGACTAAAGACGAAATTTAAGTTTACAAATAGACACTTCAAAATTTTATGGACGAATTCAAACTTAACGGGATATTAAATATAACGAAAAATGTGTTAAATTAACTGAGAAAACCTATAATATTCGAACATTTTCTTGTAAGGACAATTACTGTGTATTTCTGGATTTTATATTGAGAACAGTGAACTACCAAATTTGAGTTAATGCATTTTGAATATCAGGTGAATCAATAATAGCGCAGCAGTCACCTCAAATATTGATAACTCAACAATACGGTATTTGATACTTACTATTATTAAGCTTAATATGTTCAATTTAATGTGTCTTATGTATGAAAATAACAAGATCGGAAGATTTCATGAATTCAAATATATAAGTGTAGTTTAAAACCTGTAAAATAGTAACAATACATTGAGTGTTCAAAGTATACTAATTTTGAAATACCTACTCTTATGCTACCAATGGTTATAACTTCTGTTATATACAAAGTGCGTCTTCAGAACTGCGTGCAAAATAGAGAATGTTTAATGAGTCAACAAAAACAAAAAATAAGTTATCTCTGTTTTCATTGTTAGCATAAGTCTCTAAATCTTGAAATATGTTTGTTTGTCTGTAAAATAATGGTGGAATACTTAATTTAGTATAAGCATGCCAAAATGCGCTGCACTAGTGTTGAGATGCATGCTCTTGTAACATATAATGTAGTGAATTGGTAATATTTTATTATAAATGGCGATATTCATGTTATTATAGCTATATCTATTACACAGCGTGTTTCTAGAATTTCGTGAAGTATAGTGAATAGTCATTTCAACAAACATATCAAAAATAACGAGGCATGATCTTCATGGTGAAGATTATTGAAAAGTTTTTTAATACTTTTATATTGTGAGGCTTTTTAAAAATAACTGTAGTATGCTTTATTTCAGAAGCATACCAAAATGTGCTGCACTTGTTGAGATGCGTTCTCTTTTCCCATCAACATGATAACAATGTTTTTGATTGGTAAGATTTATTGTTTATTATGTATATTCCTGTTATGACTACAAAACTGTATCCATTTATACAACAATGTGTTTCCAGGATTTCTTGAAGTATAGCGTATAATTCTACAAGCAAATAATGAGGCATGATATTCATGGTTAAGACTATTGTATAGTTTTTAAATACTTTTATCCTTTGAGGCTCATCAATTGTACATGTAAAAGCCTTTATTTCATTAAGCGTGCTAAAGTGAGCATTCATGATAACAATGTAGTTTAATTGTTAATATTTTAATTCTGAGTTGCTTGTATTAAATGCATATATGGCTTCGTCAAGTTTATTATAGTGGAAATTTCAACAATAGGGCAACATTAATGTGGCATAGTCTTCATTAGTAACATTATTTAGATTCGAATACCGACATTTAAGCTTTTAATGGTTATTTAAATAATGGTACCAAAATGTGCTGCATCTGTTGAGATGCAGGCACCTTTACCATCAGCAGGATTAAAATGAAGTGAATCCCGAGGTTTATAAATATTATTATTAATAGTTCGTTAATACTTTATTATCTTTTAAAAATCAAAAATCAGTTGTTAGGCCTAACACCAAACTGGTGAGGCTACTAACATTAACTTGCTATATACCGCCTCCCCCCTCTAGCTCTCACGGGTGGGGGGGGGGGGAATAGCAAGTTTCTTTTGCAAAGAAACTTGTTTGGCGGTTTATTTCTTTATACTATTTCTTAATCATGTTAATTATATCAATTCTGATCATATGACCACATATTTATTATTAGATTAACTTGATAAATGTTATGTTATGTTATGTTATGTTCTTATTTAATGTTATTTTATTATGTACAGTTAATTAGCTTTCAGTGGTAGGTTTACCAGGAAGTAGTGGCTATGGGTATGGTTTGCTCTCCGATTTTACTCAGGTCATAATAATTATATACAATTAATTAGCTTTCAGTGGTATGTTTACCAGGAAGTGATTAAGGGTACGTTTATTCTGGTCCTAATATTAGCCTTCATCGGTAGGTTGGCCTTTTTACCGGAAGGCTGTGTCTATGGGTACGGTTACTCAGGTCTCAATATAATATTTTGTGTTAAATTAGCCTCCATTGGTAGGTTGGCCTTTTTACCAGGAGGTTGTGTCTATGGGTACGGTTACTCAGGTTTCAATATATATTTGGTGTGTTTCGTGGCTATGTCCTTATATATGTATCAAGTTATATGATGTAAATGATCGATCAGTACTTCAATTAGTGCATTTATGTGGAATTATTATTGTTGAATAAATGATCCTCTCTGAGGGCAGACAAATATCGCACATTTTAGTCCAAGTTTGGTGATTCTCTGTCTAGGGGTAATACGGTTATATTTAGCTTGTCTAAATAGAACCAATTTACCTCAGCAGAGAATGATTTGAGCCCATTGTTATGGTATTGATTTCATTGCAAATCGGCCTCTTCGTTCATCCAATGGGCGTTCTCCTTTTTGTTTGTGCACTGTGACGTTGCTTGCCGGGTTCATTTGAATCCTCACTATTTTGTCTGCAATTGCTCAGAGCGGATCGAGATGATTTTCCCCACCCACCCAGCCCATAGCTTGAAAAATTCTTCATTTAAGGGCGGTTTATTTCTTTATACTATTTCTTAATCATGTTAATTATATCAATTCTGATCATATGACCACATATTTATTATTAGATTAACTTGATAAATGTTATGTTATGTTATGTTCTTATTTAATGTTATTTTATTATGTACAGTTAATTAGCTTTCAGTGGTAGGTTTACCAGGAAGTAGTGGCTATGGGTATGGTTTGCTCTCCGATTTTACTCAGGTCATAATAATTATATACAATTAATTAGCTTTCAGTGGTATGTTTACCAGGAAGTGATTAAGGGTATGTTTATTCTGGTCCTAATATTAGCCTTCATCAGTAGGTTGGCCTTTTTACCGGAAGGCTGTGTCTATGGGTACGGTTACTCAGGTCTCAATATATATATATTTTGTGTTAAATTAGCCTCCATTGGTAGGTTGGCCTTTTTTAGGAGGTTGTGTCTATGGGTACGGTTACTCAGGTTTCAATATATATTTGGTGTGTTTCGTGGCTATGTCCTTATATATGTATCAAGTTATATGATGTAAATGATCGATCAGTACTTCAATTAGTGCATTTATGTGGAAATATTATTGTTGAATAAATGATCCTCTCTGAGGGCAGACAAATATCGCACATTTTAGTCCAAGTTTGGTGATTCTCTGTCTAGGGGTAATGGCTATTACTAATCTGATAATTGGTTGGGCCTATATGCGAGACTCAAGTTTATTTGAAATGTTTATTTTTGCAGAGAGGGAGGGGGAGATACTGGCAGACTGAACAAGTGAGGGGAGGGGCGAGGGAGAAAGAGAGGATAGGGAGAGACGGAAAGACTAGAAAAAGAAGAACACGAGAGGAGAGAAGGGGCCGGGGAGGGAGAGGGGAGATTCGGCGGGGGAGGGAGGGAGGAAGTGAAATAGGGTGTGCTACATTGATACAAAAAAGTCTGCGTTTTATGGTATTGGTTGGTTTTATTGGGCTATTGAAAGCTTTGTATGGAGTTTCTTCAAAACCTGAAGAATCTCGTCAGTAGATTGTCTCCACTTTCTACTGCGTTTTATGGTATTGAATGGTTTTATTGGGCTATTGAAAGCTTTGTATGGAGTTTCTTCAAAACCTGAAGAATCTCGTCAGTAGATTGTCTCCACTTTCTACCGCGTTTTATGGTATTGGTTGGTTTTATTGGGCTTTTGATTGCTTTGTATGGAGAATCTCGCAAGTAGATTGTCTCCACTTTCTACTGCGTTTTTATAGAGGGTGGTGAAGTTTCTTCAAAACCTGAAGAATCTCATCAGTAGATTGTCTCCACTTTCTACTGCATTTTTAATGGGCTATTGGTTGCCTTCATGCTTTCCTCCCTTTAGTTATAAATGCTTTGTTGCTTGTTTGCAGTATCTTTATTTACTTGGTTGTAAATACTGGTGGATTTAATAATATCTATATATCAGTAAATGGTTTAAGCATTGATGCCGGCTTTTGCTGAATACAAAATGTTCGTTTGCTAGTGTTGGCATTGTTTATTCTTTTGGAGATTTCTAAATTATTTAAATGCAGTTAAAAATGCTGTTTTCCAATCCAATCCTCTGTTTGATCCAAAGATGTATCTGTTTAAAATGTATTTGCTTAAGATGCAATTTGGTTAAATGTGATTCAGAAGTCAACTTTTGTTTGTCCAGCCTGTATGGTTGGCTTGTACACATTTTTCCAATAATTCTTGTATTTATTGATTTATATGAAGATAATAAATAATTTAAAATGCTTGCTGCAATTAATTATCTCAATGTATATAATTTGTATAATTGATATGAAATCTGTTATTTTATTTTTTTACCTTACATTACGTGAACATCGGGTAAATCAACAGCCCCTTCAGAAGTTTGAGCGAAATCCATTCATAACTTGATATTTAAATCGGGGGAAAGAACTTGAAAAAACCCACATTTTATCAGCTAAAACGGAGCAATTTGACCACTAGGTTGTGAAATCAGTGCTTCGGTGGTGTTTCCATAAGATCCGCCGGCAGATTCAGATAAGCGTAGCGTATCTGTGCATTAACAAATTATGCTGACACGCAACGCGATGCATTGTTTGGCGTGTGTACCCTGCTGGTACAGCAAAGATTTTCTTTCCTTTTAAATTTCAAGCACGAGTGGAATAGTGAAATAAAATCATTAAAATATTGCAGTTGGAGTTTACAAATCTGGATTTTCATTCCTTGTATTTATAAAAAACATAACAAAGTTCAAACATATAAAAAAAACTCAATTTCGCGAAAGAAACAACGTCTAGAGTACACAGCCACGTTAATGTACCCATTCATTCATTCCCAGTTTAATGCATGGTAATCTTTGGATCAAATTCTGGCTCCTTTCTATTGCAAAGTTAATTTAGCCCTGTTTTTAAAGTTAGGCAATTTTAGCACTCACCATAAAGTTAGGCAATTTCAGCAATTTTGATATTTACCATAAAGTTACCCAGCTACATACACTTAAAGAATATATCATTAGATTTATAAAATTTTCCTCGAGGACTGTTATATATCAAAAATGTGAAAAATATCAAATTTTAATAATTAATTTTGTCATACAATTTGTATTATATCGTGAATTTCAAAGATTTATAAAGTTAAGTTAGGCAATTTTAGTACTTGGACAATTTCAGTATTTATCTTAAAGTTAGGCAATTTTGGCTTGTGCCTCCTGTCAATCCTGATCAGTATCACAAAGTTAGGCATTTTTGGCCCTTGCCTTTTAAAAATAATGCAGCAACTTGTATTTCATTTAAATGGATGCATCCTTTTATGACATTCTGGGTACTGTGAGTGTAGAGGGGTTTTTACCAGATGTCTCTTTTCGGGCATAAAAATTCCCCTTAGGCGACGAAAAAAAGAAACACTGTTCTACGGGCGGACGGACCTTTTAAGTAGGGTCGGTCGGTCGACTTTTTTTTTTTTTTAAATGACCCAAAAAAATCACCAAAATCTGTAAATAATTTGCAATTTGAGAAAATACAAAAAAAAATTTGGTCCTGAAATTTCCGAAATTTGGGTCATTTGTACAGGAAAAAAAATTCCCCCCAATTTCTTCAAATCTGGCTCAGTCGGGCCCGTATTTCTATTTTTGCTATCAATTTCCTACCAGTTTATACCAGTTATTTGAATATTCTGCAATATAGCGTACTATGTTTCCCATCTTCAGGACGAGGTGTCGTCTTTCAGGATTTTTGATCATCAGGCTGTCCAAATGTTACACACATGCCATTGGTCAGGTTAGATTTCAGGCATTTTACAGTTTTCCATCAACAGCACCCTCTATATGATTTACGCTGTCCTTTCAATAGTTAAACGTAGGCCTATATTAGGCCCTATAAATGAAGAAATCTGTGCCGAGGCTGAACTTGTAGCTTGTTCTGATAGGCCTAATATATTTAAAAGCGGATATGATAGTGCCCCTGCCGTCCCTGGATGCGGAATTGGGCCCTTTTGCCACTCCAAGGAAAGCTCTGCTTAATTAAGGGGGGTGTTAAAATAAAATTTAAACCTGGTTTTGGTTATTTTTTTGTCCCGATTTTGTTTTCAATTTTGAGGAAATATTTGTCAATTTTTGGGGATGTGACCGAA
Source organism: Amphiura filiformis (assembly GCF_039555335.1). NCBI lineage: Eukaryota > Metazoa > Echinodermata > Ophiuroidea > Amphilepidida > Amphiuridae > Amphiura > Amphiura filiformis. The sequence goes on from NC_092643.1 coordinate 64,571,680, forward strand.
AAAGTGGACCTCTGGGTATAAAAAAGAGTTCAATTTAATTCAAAATTTGTGAAATATTGATTTACTTTCCCGGACAGTCAGGCACTTGCCTGATTTCCTTATGTTGATTAAAGGAGATACAGCATGCAGAAATGCCTTCATCAACAACAGATTGCTCTCTGATTTTTATCAGATGTGCTATATTGAATTAGTTAATATGTTTCTTAAACCATGAAAAAAAGGAAATCATGAAATCCCCTAAATTTCTTGGGGATTATTTTGGGGATAAATTGGGAGTCAAACTAATTTGGGATTGCTCTCCTTAAGACAGTTCATATGACGTATAGCGCGCTTCAGACTCCGTATTGTACGTACAATATTGTATGTACAATATTTTTTGTGACGTCAAAAAGTATTGCACGTCCAATAAATATACGTGCCACGACGAGTTGAATCAGATTAAATAACGGGCTATATCCCTGACGGTTCATTGTTTGCTAAATTCAAGAGAGGTCACCCGAAAATCTATGCAAGAGAAATTTCTACTGCTGCTGATGAAAAATCCTAGAGTGCGTTTGGAGGTTTTTTCTGCACTTTACCAGTAGGCCTAATAAATTCATTAAAAAATAAAAATAAAATAAACATTTAGAGGGAATGTTTTTACTCACTGTTCATCTGATCCACTTTCCCAGGAAACTAAATACCGATACTCCTTAGTTTTTTCCCTGACTTTCCAGACATAATTCTGAGTAAACATCAAATTTAATGTTTACAAAACAATCAAATATATATACATTCGTTTGCATTTTGTACATTAATATTAATATTAATAATGTACAAACATTAAAAAAGGGGGCCTAAGAGTATGTCTATTTTTAATCATATACTACTAATTCCGCCATGCCCAAACATATTTTATATATGAAATCGCGTAAAAACAGACCACTTGCAGATCTATGGAACCCCAAATTCCAATCAAAAATAAAAACAACTTTGTTATCAAATACACTAGGCCTATACATTGTATTACAGGAATTTAATAGATGGTGCATTTTAATTAATAAATAGATTAACACGGGTAATATTTGGCAATACGGATTTACCACAGAGCCAGTGGATAAAGAAATTAATTAAAATTAAAACAAATTAAATGAGAAAATGAAAGCAAGGACATTTGGTGAAGTATTGTTTTAGAATGCGAAGGAGTCCTAAATGTTATCCTGACCCAGGACACTGATTAATGTAAATTCAACCCATAGTTATTTTGTCTACTTTTGCCAGCATTCAACCTGTTCAATGTGATTTATGCCTATTTTTAATAAAATTCAAATCTGACGTATCAACGTTGTATCGTGCACAAATTATGATTCGAGACTATTTCATTTGACACGGTTGTATGGATTTCAAAAGATCGGTCCTATAGTAGATATCGAATAGAGAATTACAGCAAGAGGCTTTGAGGATGCCGCAATCCTCTTGACAATCAACCAATCAGAGAGACATATTTCAGAAATATGTTCGTACAGTTGAAACTCTTTCAACTCTGAAATATATATTTCAAGTAATCTCGTTTCACATTTAGCAGCACTTTGGCTTGCAATAAAGCCACGAAGGGATGGTAATGCTAATATACGATTTCAGTCAAATATTGGTGCAAATATACGATTTCGGTCAACTATTTGGCTATTCTTTGCCCAAAATTATGAAATGTTTATTAGTAACAACTCTTAGGAGGGTTTTCGAGTAATTTTAACGAAATAATGAGGTAAAATAAAAGAAAACCCACTTACAATTTAGGACGCTTAAGGGCTGGGGTATGAACGTTTGGACAGTATTTATTTTGGGACATTAGAGCACATCAGACATATCGAATTGCATTCTGAATACGAAGAATGTCATTCTGATATCAAATAATTTTGATTTTTGAAATTTGCAATTTAATACACATTTTATGGCAAATCATTAAAAATTGATATTTACCAGTACTTGAAGTAAACTTTATAAATCTGATGATTTATACTTAAAGTGTATGTAGGTGGGATGAAAAGCCGACGATCAATTGAAAATGTTGACCTTTTCAGATTGAAGATATGGATTTTTTTCCCAAAACACCAAAAAAATTAGGTCTTTTCGGAAAAAATCCATATCTTCAATATGAAAGGTCAAAATTTTCAATTGACCGTCGGCTTTTTCTCCCTGCTACATACACTTTAAGAGTATATCATTAGATTTATATAATTTACTTCGAGGACTATTATATATCAAAAATTTGAAAAATATCAAATTTTTATAATTTGTCATAAAATTTGTATTATATTGTGATTTTCAAAAAATGAAAATTATTTGGTATCAGAAAGACATGCTTCGTATTCAGAATGCAATTCGATACGTCTGAGGTGCTCTCATGTCCCACACAAAAAAATACTGTCGAAACGCAATAAACGCTCATTTTAGATCCCTTAACCCCGGCCCCCAACTCAACACAAAAGTTGACAACCATGAGAGTTACCAAATTGCGCGGAAAAGGGGTTATTTTTTTACCAGTAGCAAGGACCGCGAAATTGGCAAAATAGGGGGTATTTAATTTGAACTGTCTGTGAAATTTGACAGTGAAATCATCAAAATAGGGGTATTTAATTTGCACTGTGAAATTTGGATAAAAGGGGTATTTGAGAAAATCTAGAAATTTTATGTCAATATTTAGTGTCATTGATAAGGGGTGTTTGAAATGTTAATCATTGAACAGGGGTGTTTGAAATTCTGGTCATTGAAAACCACAAAAAAGGGGTTGTTTTTAGCCAAATTTTGTCCTTGATTTTGCATGAAAAAGGGTAAATTTGATGAAAAATCATTGCAAAAGGGGCCTTTGAAAGATTTGGTAACTCTCATGGTTGTCAACTTTTAACATGTTTAATTCAAAATCGTTGTCCTACAAGCACGTGTTAAATGGCTCGATTCACATTAGGTATAAGTTGGGACATTGTCAGATTGTGTGAACATTACAAATACAAACAATAAGGTTGAAAAAAAAGCCATTTAAAAATGATTTTAAAAGATCGTCTATTTTTTAGCTTACACTGAATAGACCAAATATCTACCTCTGACGAAAAAATGTTTTCCATGCTGATTTGTTTTTGTAACGAGCATGTCATTTCAAAAAGAAAGAAAAAAAAGGCGGATATTACTTTTTAAAATCTCATAGCTCAACGCATTACTATTAATAGGCCTATAATTAATGAAAAAGTATAGAAGGTGTTGCATCTGGGTCTGATGAGGGGGGAGGGGCACAAGCCGTTTTTGATAGTTTTCCTATGGATTTTCTAAGTTCAGATCAATGGGGGAGGGTCCTGTGCCCCTATAAAGCTACGGTTACTGCATTAACACGTTTATGGATGTATTGTGATGATCATAAGTAGGCCTATAACATACACCATCATAACATGCCTCACCGATATCAACATGTAAAAAGGTGTTGCAAATTGATAACACAACGTGTTATAATGTAACAAATGCTATGCCAAAACTTTAAAAAATAATAAAAATATCAATATCAATAAAATTAATCAATCAGTAATCAATCAATCAATCAATCAATCAATCAATAAATAAACAAATAGGCCTAAATAAATCAATCTATAAATAAATAAATAAGAACTGAATGTGACATTTATATTATTATTACAATTTTAATATTTTTTATATTAATATCAGTATTAATATTATTAACTTTAAAGGTGCCCATTGATTATATAATAATTAAGTACAGTTGAATACAAGAAGACAGAAAAAGATGTTCATCATTCCGTAACGAACACTCACTAAATTTACCACTCTTAGAAATTTGGCAACTCCGTATCAATTAAGCAACCAATGATTATGGCAAAATATATATTTTCCCGGTACATACTTTTTATTGTATGTGCAATACTTTCTGATGTCACGAAAAATATTGTCCATACAATATTGTACGTACAATACGGAGCCTGAAGCGCACTTATTTCCCCAAGTTATTGCTCGAGAACTCATGCTGCTTAAGCAAACAGCCCCGTTTGTGGGCATGCCTATATTTAGTTTTTACAAGGCCATTCAGCAATTTGTTCATTCAGAAAATCATAAAACATCTTTTCTATTTTGATGGATGATTTAAGCCTGAACATTGCTTTGGAGCATTTGAAAACAATGGCAGAAAAATATGGTCATATTAATTTTTTTGAAAGAATGTCCCCCATTTTTTTATGCGGTTACATTGAAAATATTTCCTGAGCTTAATTTATTAAAATTTGTAGCTAAAATTTACTTTGACTTGGGCTTTGTAGGGAACAAGCCAAAAGATTCATGATGTCCTAGACGAAACTAAACTGAGCTCAAAAAAGAAACTTATATTTTTTTACAACTTGTGAATCACAAGGTCATATCTTAAAATACTGTCAATCAAAATGAACCAAAATTACACACAGGATTACTTTAATACTCTACTCAAAACACATGTCAGTAACCAAGCAGTTGTCCAACTGACACAACAGCAAAATGCACTGTCATGGGACAGCTTCCTGGACTTCCTCCACTTTCATAGCACACCATTTGACACATAGCACAAAAAATCTGTGAGAATGCACACAAGATCCTTGCACAGATGATAAAACGGTGCTGCTTTCTGCTTTTCATACACTTTTTTCATGAAACAGGGCTGGGCTGTGAATGTGGTCCAGGAAGCTGTCCCATGTCAGTGCATTTTGCTGTTGTGTCAGTCAGATAACTGCTTGGTTACTGACATGTGTTAAGAGTAGAGTATTGAAGTAAACCTGTGTGTAATTTTGGTTCAATTTGATGGACAGGATTTCAAGATATGACCTTGTGAAAAATTATAAGTTTCTTTTTGAGCTCAGTTTAGCTTCGTTTAGGGGGAGGGCTTACTACTAGCATTGCGTTGTGTTGCGTTGGAGTTACTTAGGCTACTATTATTTCCTCTTACTTAATAAAAAGAAACGAAACAAGTTAGATTTAAAATTCTACCAAGGATCGACTGGGCTTCGAACCAGCAACCTATCGATCCATAGTCGAGAGACTACACACTATGCTACAAGTGGTTGTGCTAGAAAGCCGTCTATTTATTATACTTATTGTTTACGCACACGGTATACTATTACTATATTACCAATGAATAACCCTAACCCTAACACTGATCATAACTCTAACAATCCTCATCCAAACCCTAATCCTAATCCTAAACTGATCATCGCTAGCGAGCTGTACAGCGCAGAAACACACTGCGCCGGGCAAAACAGGTACGCCGGGCAAAACAGGTACCTGATCGACGCTACAAAGCGAATCCCAAAACACCTTTTGATCGCTATGAAGCGAGCTAAAATGTGACAACAGGGTGATAATTCAACACTGTGTGTGTTCTATAATCTTTTCTTATCCAGACTTGATTGACAGCAGGCATGCTCCTCTATTGAAATATTAAGCTCAATGAATTCAAATTACAGATCAACTCACATAATTCCTTGAGTTTTTGTTTCTGAACAATAGAGCTCCCGGAACTGAAAAGATAAAAAGTCCCGAAGTTCGGCCATTTTGATATTTATTATCATAAAGTTAGGCAATTTTGGCTTGTGCGTCCCGTCAATCCTAATCAGTGTCATAAAGTTAGCCATTTTTGGCTCTTGATTCTGTCAAATTGCTACTAGTCATTTAAATATTCTGCTTTATGGCGCACTCTGTTTCCCATCTTCAGGATGAGGTGTTGTCTTTCAGGATTTTTGATCATTAAGCTGTCCAAAGGTTACACACATGCCATAGGCCAGTCCTTAAGCGCTCCACAGACTCCGAGTATTGTACGCACAATATTGTATGCAACATATCTACGTTATTTAATCTATTGCCATTCTATTCCCAGTAATGTTTAAGTTCTAACGAATGTTTGATGACGAAAAATCGATAATATGTTACATACAATATGTAGCAGAAATATATTATCGATTTTTTTTTTTTAAACATTCGTTAGAACTTAAACATTACTGGGAATAGAATGGCAATAGATTAAATAACGTATATATTGTACATACAATATTTTACGTACAATAAAAAGTCTGAATACTGCTTTAGTCTTAGATTTCAGGCATTTATATATTATTCCATCAATAATGCTCTCTATAAGATTTCTGCCGTCCTTTCAATAGAAAATATAAACCTCAAAATGTTGTATTTATTCCTTTATTTACATAAAAATAATGAGTTTTGTAAAGATTGAATGGCCATTTTATGTAAGACATGAATATAGAAGACATGAATCAAAATAATGAAGACATGAATTATTCAATGATGACATTACACAAGATGGGGGAATCCCTGCATCTTAAGGTTTTGTGTAAGTTGCATGCAAATTGACCAAAAGATACTAGAATCTATAGCGTTATCATTTTGAACCAACAAAATATTTTTTCTCAATAATATGGCTGCATTCATTCTTTGATTTACCAAAGTATATTTGGAAAATGTATCTGTAATAGCATCAACAATGGTTGGCTGGTTCATAGTAAAAACGGTCTTGAACCATTGTTTTGATGTACAAATTCAGTATAAATTTGAAATTTATATAAAAGAGCTGTTCTCTATATACTATACAGGGCTGGTCTCTCTCCCTTGATAAAGAAAAGTTTTGCCTTTTTAAAATATCGGGTTTCTAACTGTGTGTATTTGTTTTTACCCCCAATGAATGTTGTGTCACATTTTTGTTTCGCCTCATTGTTTTACTTAAAATAATGATGTCGCCTGTGTTCTATGAGATGATAGATGCGGCTAAAAACAATACTTTAATTCTCTAAGTTAATTTAGGCCTGTTTGTTTGGCAATTTTAGCACTTACCATTAAGTTAGGCAATTTTAGTACTTCAGTATTTACCATTTTAGCAATTTCAGTATTTACCATAAAGTTAGGCAATTTTGGCTTGTGTCTCCTGTCAATCCTGATCAGTATCATAAAGTTAGGCATTTATGGCCCTTGCCTCTTTAAAAACGCAGCAAGTAAAACTTCATTTAAATGGATGTATTCTGGTACAGTGTAGGATAAAGCCAAGAATTTTGTGCTTTACAAATGCTAAATTCCACTTTTCTCCGCTTTGTAATTTTAGCACATTTCTGATTAAAAAGCCCGTGATAAAGTCAGTAACTTCGCTCCGCTGACCTGTGTACAACTTCAACCCATGCAGTACAAATAGTTTGCCTCCAGCGACTAGCAGCGCAATGCATGTGTCAGAGTCATGTTGAAACGCGTTCAAAAGGTTGGGAAAGCCCCAAGAGCTATTTTTTTAGTCGGGCGCGCAAAGGATTGTGGGATACTTGAGCTGTGAAAATGATGCATTGCAGCATGTTTGCAGCCCGGCCAATGTGACGATCATTGCGATGTTGCAAAGTTGGGATGGGTGATTGGGTATCATGGCTGCAATGGGAGGTAGGACAGGCATTGTACGGTAAATCTATGACGGATTTTACTTTATTTTGATGAATTTTAAAGACCCATTTCATTTAGTATTTTATTTATTTCTTTTCAATTGTATTTTTTTTCTTTTTCTAGGTCATTTTTGCTTATTTTTTATATTTTTTTCTCAGAAATGCATTTTCCGCTTTACCTCCGAATTACCTGTGTACAACTTCAACCCATGCAGTACAAATAGTTTGCCTCCAGCGACTAGCAGCGCAATGCATGTGTCAGAGTCATGTTGAAACGCGTTCAAAAGGTTGGGAAAGCCCCAAGAGCTATTTTTAGTCGGGCGCGCAAAGGATTGTGGGATACTTGAGCTGTGAAAATGATGCATTGCAGCATGTTTGCAGCCCGGCCAATGTGACGATCATTGCGATGTTGCAAAGTTGGGATGGGTGATTGGGTATCATGGCTGCAATGGGAGGTAGGACAGGCATTGTACGGTAAATCTATGACGGATTTTACTTTATTTTGATGAATTTTAAAGACCCATTTCATTTAGTATTTTATTTATTTCTTTTCAATTGTATTTTTTTTTCTTTTTCTAGGTCATTTTTGCTTATTTTTTATATTTTTTTCTCAGAAATGCATTTTCCGCTTTACCTCCGAATTCCGTGATTTTCGCGGAATTTCTGCAACGCGGAGAATTCTTGGCTTTAGTGTCGGGGTTTTGTAGGCCCTATACGATAAACAAAATAATCTTTCTGAATTGGCCGTATTTTTATGTGTAAGAAAATAAATTGCATTATTGTGTTCACTCTAACGTAAGTTTGGGCCCTATTTGACTGATTGGAACATTCTAAACAACCCCCACGACTGTCAAGGTAAAATGAATTTACTATAGCTAACATAACAAATTACCAGTTGTGGGTATTATGTATGTTGATTGCTGTCGACCACAATGAAATAAATATATTATGCATGATACATCTATAATGTTGGATTTTGGCATGATCTAAAAACCAGAATCATTATAAAATATCTAAAGGACACAGGATTCTTCACCATTTGTGATAACGAAAGTGAGATATTTTAGTTTTTGTTGTCCAACACGCATTCTGGTATTTTCAACTCATTGCTTGGTAGTCACTTGCATCACTTCTTGATTAGTCTGGTATAAGCAGTCTGGTATGGGCTCTATAAAAGGTCTCGTTATCTCAAACAGTAAGCAATACTGTGTCAAAACAGGTTTATGAAATAACCTGTAAGGCTTGCATATTTACCATACCAAGAAACAACATTAAGAAATAATACAGTCCTCATTTTACAGTATGCACTTACATAAAGTCCCTGCTTATTGCTGTCGACCGCAGTGAAATATATGATGCAACTATAATGTTGGATATTGGCATGATCTAAAACCAGAATCATTATAAAATACCTAAAGGACACAGGATTCTTCACTATTTGTGATAACGAAACTTCGGGGACTTGCTAGATATTTTAGTTTTGGTTGTCCAACTCACAGTCTGGTATGTTCAACTCATTGCTTGGTAGTCACTTGCATCACTTCTTCATTTAGTGTGGTATAGGGGGTCTGGTATGGGCTGTTCATTTAGTGTGGTATAAGCGGTCTGGTATGGGCTCTATAAAAGGTCTCGTTATCTCAATCAGTAAGCAATACTGTGTTAAAACAGGTTCATGAAATAACCTGTAACGCTTGCATATTTATCATACCAAGAAACAACATTAAGCGACAACATTAATATTTCCTCATTATGTGACAAAAAGACTGTTACTTCGGCTGCAACGATGACTGACATGTTTTTTTGCATGAGGAACTTAAATTGTGTTGTTTTCATTTCCATATTATACAAGCTGTATCAAAATGGATACCACCCATCTTTTTTAATGTTTTTTATAAATCCTGTTTCATCCAAATAACAACAGTAGATGCCTCAAATAGAGCAGAATTTATAGTTTAATCTCTTTTTTGTAACAGTTATTTAAAATGTTAGGTGGATTTTTTGTTGCATGCATGTTGAGACCGTCTTGCTCTAGAGAAAATATCTAAAATTTCTTGCACTTCCCAAAATGAATTTTGTCCATTTCAATTTTCTGTACAAATCTGCTATCTAGTTCAACATGGGTCGATAGTGACAAAAAATACCCCAATAACAGAGCTCATCCAGGTCTTATGTTAATTTTTGACTACAGTTCCATGCTTAGCCAGCCTATTCTGAGCATTAAAACAAAGGGAACCCATGCAAAGTAATAGGAATGTCATTTGATGTAATGCATCATGTTGCAAAGGATTCTGGGAAGGGTAAGATATCTTCTCTGGTCTTCCGCACTGGAAACTAATGGTTCCAATAATTTTGATACAGCCAGTATCAAAAATCTGAAATATACTTACTTGCTGGGAATCCTCCAAAGCCCAAACTTTGTGAACATCATAATGTTGAACTGTATAGTAAAGCTCCACAGTTTCCATAAGTGTAAAAATTTTCATAATTATATGAAGTACAACAGTTTCCAGAGTTCTCAGAAGTTGCAAACAGTTAATAATTGGCACCAAATACCGTCAAGTGGCGATAATTTTGGAAATCGTCACCGTCAAGCATCACTCCATGATAATTTTGAATGTTCTTCATGCTCTATGAGTCGATCATGTTTTTTAATGGATTTTCTTTGATTATGCTTCCTTTTTCCTTTTTTTCCATCACTTTTTATAGGGCTTAGCATTATCTCGATATCATCATCTTGTCTTGGTGTCAGATCCAGGTGTTTCCTCCCAAAGCTAGGGTCATGCTATATTGTAGTGTGGTGACATGAATGGTAACCATGTTGTTAGCTACTTCTAATGGTGGGGCAAATTGGTGCTGACTGCTGGAGTTTTCCAAGGATGACACACGCTTTCTTTTGCTTTTGATCTGTGTATAAATAGTATACAAAAATATCAGGGAACATTAGTCTGGGCAAATTTACAGATTAAAAAATGTGAACAAACTTTAAAAGCTATGTTCATGTATAATTTCAGTATCAATAACTCATAAATTATTTTGTGAAAACTATGGTAATCCACATCATATTATATTATATGTACATTATAATCAGGAAAGAAGAACACATTGTGTTTGGACTGTTTAGTCTATTTTTTCTTTCCTGGATTGTCATTTAAATTGCTTTTAATGTTTTTTCATGTTTGTAATTTATGACAATTGAAATAAATATTATTATTATTATCAGGTATACTACTCGTTCGTCCCATTTGCTTCACCCTTCAACTTTTAATTATACATACATACATAAAATATTTCTATAGCGCTTTTTCGCAGTTCAAAGTGCTTCACAGTACAAAGAAAAATAAATGAAATTACAATAATTTAAAAAGGTGGGTTTTAAGATGCCTTTTAAAGATCTGCAGTGACGGGGCCTCTCTGATGGAAATGGGCAGTGAATTCCAGTGGCGTGGACCGTACACTGAGAACCCACGGTCACCTGCAGATCTTTTGGTCTTGGGAGTAGTGAGTCTGGTAACGTCCTTGGAGGAGGGAAGATTACTTTTGTTGGAATGGGTGTTATACATAGAAATTAGCTCAGACAAGTAGGCGGGGGCACTGTTATTTATACATTGATATATGAGAACAAGGATTTTGAAGTTAACTCGCTGCTTGACTGGGAGCCAGTGAAGACGGATGAGATAAGGTGATGATCGTGCCTACGGATGCCGAAAATCAAGCGAGCAGCTTTGTTTTGAATGCGTTGAATTTTCTTGAGTTGGGCTTCGGTGATACCAGCATGCAGCGAGTTACCATAATCAAGGCGGGAGCTCACAAGGGCTCGAACAACATGATAACAGTATTCTTCATTGAGGTACCACCTTATACGAGAAATATATCGGAGTTGATAATTAAGAGTACGGCATAACCCATTTACATGATCTGACATAGACATAGTACTGTCAAAAATAATACCAAGATTTAAAGGTAGTTGTGCTTTGATTTGTATGATTTGGCTAGAAACACCATTAGAAGACAGGGCCCACTTCTGTGGAATTCCATCCCCGATGATATTAAAATGCCCCATCTACAAATGCTTTCAAGCGTAATTATAAAGAAAATCTAATTTCCTTATATTAATATTGATGTTAAGTTGTATTAAATCTATTACTTTTCATTATGAAGTAATTTTTTTGCTGTTGATTGTCTTTGTCTGTCTGCACCTGTCCTGTCGGTCTGTGTTTGAACCTCAATGTCATAATGTCTGCTTTTTGAAGGCGTTTATTTTGTGAATTGTCATAAAGTTAGGCATTACTTTCAATCACATGCAGATTTCTCTACTTACGTAGCAGTGGCGTGCACAAAGGGGGCGGGGGAAGGGGGGCATGGCCTCCCACTTTTGTTGGTCATTGGGGAAAAAAACCGTTAAAAACATCAAAATATGCTCCTAATTAGACTCCATTCGGGGGGAACTGAACAACCTGCCCGCCCACTTTCAAATGTGCTGCGCACGCCACTGTTAGGTAGAGCTAATTTATTACATTTTCATGTAAAATTTCCCATTTTGTCTTTAATACAGAGCTTTCGAGCTAACCACTAGCAGGTTATGTTAATCCATAGACAGTCTCTACTGTCTATGGTTAATCACAGATTTAAGCTGGAAACAAAGGTGCAAACCTTCAAAAAGAACCTGAAGACTCACCTGTTTCCTCCCTCTTGGATTTTTCATTTTCCATAGCGCTTTGTTTAAGTCTGTGTATTATTATTTTAAAACTAATTTAGATGATTTTCTGAATGAGCAAATTCTTGAATAGGCCTTTAACTTGCGATTGTTATAAAGTTAGGCATTATTTTCAAACATGTAGATTTCTCTACTTGATAAAGATATTACAATTTTATGTCAAATGTCCCATTTTGTCTTAAATACAGAGCTTTTGAGTTACCCACTAGCAGATTATGTTCACACATTTAAGCTGGAAACAAAGGTGCAAACCTTCAAAAAGAACCTGAAAACTTACTTATTCACCTAATGTTTCCTCCCACTTGCATTTTTCATTTTCCATAGTGCTTTGTTTCTTCATTTAAAAATGTATTATTATTGAACTAATTTAGATGATTTTCAAGATGTTCTAAATGAGCAAATCATTGAATAGGCCTTTAACTTGCGATTGTCATAAAGTTAGGCATTATTTTCAAACTTTCTCTGTTGGTAAAGATATTGCAATTTCATGTAAAATGTCCCATTATGTCTTCATTCGAGTTAACCATGCACTAGCCGGTTCTGTTCACACATCTATGCTAGTAACAAAGGTGCAAAACACTGAATTTAGATGAGTTTCAAAATTTTCAAAGTGAGCAAATCGCTGATTTTGCCTATTGCACAGTTCCACTATGATGCAAGAAGAACCACAAACTCAAGCATGACATGAAAGGAAGAATTACATAACTTTATGCAATGTTATATCTGGTTCAATTCGCATTCATGCATGCTGCCAGATCAAGGCTCTTCTCGCACATGGCGGAACCATGCAATGGGTGAATAGGCCTTCAACTTACAACTGTTATAAAGTTAGGCATTACTTTCAAACACATGCAGATTTTTTAAGTAGAGATACTACAATTTCATGTCAAATGTAAAAATTTCATGCAGATATATCACTCAGTCTATACCCACAGAATTTTAGACAGAGAATCGGGACTCGACCGCCATCTTGATACAGGCATGAAGCAAAAATTGGGGGTATTCGGTTTCCCTCGGAATGCGCTCGAGGCATTCGTTGTCATGCAAGTGCGACATGGATGAAAGGCCCATCTGAGAGATGCACTTGATGCAACCTGCACGCGAGTACCAAGACGCTTCAGATGAGATGCAGAATTGTTTTCGTTCGTCTCCGCGCACCGTCGGCAAGGACCCGAATACCCACAATTTTCTCCCCATAGCTGATAGACTTTTCCGCAGTCCACTTGCTAATTGTGCATACTCTGGCTATTACAGCTTTACATTTAAACTTAAAACTCGGATTGAATTATTTGTGCACAATTGATAGATTTTCACATCTGATCTTTTCAGTCACCGTACTCCCTATGTTTGTTAGCTTCCCAAGTGGACTACTGACTTTGGATTGCGGTTTACATGATTAACACGGCTGTCTATGAGCTTCTATGGATGAGATTGTCGGATTCCTGGCCTACTAAAATTGGCCATGATGTAATGCATCTTTAAATGGATCTGGCTTGTGATTGGTCGCCCAGATCTCGTTATTGTTTAAATCCACCCGGCACATACAATTACCATTAACTAAACATGGTACACATCTATCTATGGAATACGGCACTTTTGTGCTGGCGCGAAAGTTGGTGGATGAACGTACATATCTAGCGCGTATTGTACCACCATGCTTAGTCTTGTGGTTAGAGTTCAACTGAATGCGTTTATCATGATTAATAACATATTTTTATTTATCAAAAATCGACTATGGCATAGTCTACATACCTATGCGAAAAAGGCATGGTTGAACTATGGTTAACCATGGTCAACCATGGTTCAACCATGGGTTTTGACCATGGTCAAACCATGGTCAACCATGCTTTTGAAAAATGGCACCACGGCCAGAGACCATGGTCAACCATGGTTAACCTTTTGACCATGGTCTATCTAAAGTGACCATGGTCAACCATGGTTAAAACTTAGCATGTTTGACCATGGTTGAACCATTGTCAACCATAGTTCAACAACCAGGGTTTTGACCATGGTCAACCATGTTTTTGACCATGGTCAACCATGTTTTTGACCATGGTCAACCATGTTTTTGACCATGGTCAACCATGGTCAACCATGTTTTTGAAAAATGGCACCACGGCCAGAGACCATGGTCAACCATGGTCTATCTAAAGTGACCATGGTCAACCATGGTCAAAAATTTGCATGTTTGACCATGGTTAAGAAACAATAGCAATCAAGGAAGAAACAATAGAAAGAAACAATAGCAATCAAGCTTAAACTTCAAATTAGCACCCGATAGAGGGCAGGGCCTGAAGAATGAGGGAAATTATGGGGTAAATATAATATAATCATATTATTTAGATTTATTCCGTTAAAAATCTTATTTTAACTTATCAAATTACTAGTTTTTATATTCTATGGTGTCAAATATTTATTCACAACGTTGTAAATATCCATTAAATACGATTAATAACAACAGAGGGCGCTTTTTCTCATTCACTACCCAGAGTCAACCATGGTCAGGTGAGGTGATGACCATGGCTGACAATGCTCAGCCATGCTAAAGCATGGTCGACCATGGTATACTTAAAAGTGACCATGGTCAACCATGGTCAGGTGAGGTGATGACCATGGCTGACCATGCTCAGCCATGCTAAAGCATGGTTGACCATGGTATACTTGAAGTAACCATGGTCAACCATGGTCAGGTGAGGTGATGACCATGGCTGACCATGCTCACACATGCTAAAGCATGGTTGACCATGGTATACTTGAAGTGACCATGGTCAGGTGAGGTGATGACCATGGCTGACCATGCTCACCCATGCTAAAGCATGATTGACCATGGTATACTTGAAGTGACCATGGTCAACCATGGTCAAGTGAGGTGATGAACATGGCTGACCATGCTCACCCATGATAAAGCATGGTTGACCATGGTATACTTAAAAGTGACCATGGTCAACCATGGTCAAGTGAGGTGAAGACCATGGCTGACCATGCTCGGCCATGCTAAAGCATGGTCGACCATGGTATACCATGGTGACCATGGCAACCATGGTTGACCATGGTCAAGCCACCATGGCTGATCATCGCTGACCATAGTTAACCATGGTCAACCATGTTTTGACCATGGTTGACCATGGTTGACCATGCTAGCACGGTTGACATTTCGCCTAGGTAGCTGATGGCGCGATTGTACGTGGCGGTATAGGGAGTCCCGGTTCTCCTTCCACACTGTAACTAGTCCCTATACTGACTGTAATTAAGTCACGAGGCTCGTACACTTGTATTTATAATAGTTATTACAAAACAATTCTCAATTTTGCATGAGTTTTTAAATAATATTTTAAATGATATTTAAATAAACTCAAATTATTTTTAATATATTGTCAAAGCACTTAAATAAAACTAAATAAATATTTATTACATTATTATAAATGTTAAAATATAAATGTAGTGAACAGTAGGTCACGACCTTGCAGCGGTTGAGTCAAATCAATAGCTCTACACGTTTATGACCATGACTTAATCCACTTAGTCAATAAAGTTTATATTGTTGCGAATAAAAAATTGGCATAAATCAATACTGTTAGAGATGCAGTTGGTGGTCTCATGTGATATTTTTAACTTTTCTACATGCACAATTTTAACAAGAAAGTCGACGATTTGAGGTTACAGTCGACCTATATGATTGGTACTGTTAGAAAGATAAGATATTAAGCTTGAATCTAATTGGAAAAATTAAGTAAACTAATGGACAGAAGTTTCATACCAGTTGAATGAAAATTGGGGTCATTCGAGGTCAGAAGCAATCAGACAAAAGAAACAATGTAGGTGTGTTTACTCTCCTGTGTGCCAATTGGCTGAAAAATTTTGTGTGTAAAGTTATTTTTTTATCCTTCTCTAATTCTGTGATAATACCGAATTGATTAATTCGTTTTAAACAATTCAATGATGTTAGCCATTTACTGCCAGTAGACAGGAAGTCTAGGAAGTTGACATCAACGCTGTGGGTGGTCTTCCTGTGCTTTTGCATGAGAGATTTAGGTTAATTTTCAAAGGAAAATTGTCTGGACATAATTATGACCAATGCGAATCAATGTGAGTGTAACCTCGAGCCTGATCCCTGACCAGGGGTAGTGCGAGCACAAAAAATTAAGGGGTCCAATTTAATTTTTCTGGACCCTTTGGTACCTGCAAAACCAACATTTAAGGGGTCCAATGAGAATTTACGGAGTCCATCTGTCCGCAATTCTAAACTTTTACTGATTGATGCCTCCGTGCATCGTAAAATTAAGGAGTCCATACAGTTTTTATAGGACCCTTTGGTCACTTTCAACTTGTGATTTAAGGAGTCCAAAATGGCCAAAATAAAAAATAAGGAGTCCCTGGACGCGCAAACTCCTCAAATGCAACCCCTGTCCCTGACCCCCGGCAGTGACCTCGCTATTCATGTCTTAGTTATTTTGAATTGGAATAGTATTTTTGGCCGCAGTTTCGATAGAAATTCGTGCATTGCAAAATTATTAAAAATTATGCAATCTTAATTTCTTCACAATATCATCAAAATGTAATTTCAAAAATATTTACCTACGGAAAAAAATATTTATCTGCGGAAACTCTTGTTTATAACATTATTAACTTTGATAAGTAGTTAGTAACTTATTTTGTATACAAGGAGAAATTCTTCCTATTCAAATACATTGGAAGACCACCCGCTGTGCTCGGGGTCACATTCCATAATGCTAATATGTCTGCGCCCATGGGTGTCACATGGCCAGAAAATTTTTTCCGTGAAAATTTTCCTATTAATCTTGACTGGTAACCTTGGCCATTTTTTAGACCAAAATTTTTGATTTTTCAGATTTTTTTTCTAAGTTTGTGAGAGCATACCAAGACTATCCGTCAATGGATTTTTATTTCCGTCGGTAGATATTTTTTAGATTAAGTTTTTCATAACATATTAAAAAGGCAGAGACTCCTGCTTTATAATAAATTAGCTAGGTAAGTTTTGAGTAACCTTGATGAAAATTATCAAAAAAAATTCTTTTATGTGTGTATGGTCCATTACCTGTCACTTGGTAGTCTTGTAACATGTCTAATGGCGCTACCCATGGCCACTCGATGAATTTTTTAATTCGAATTAATCAATTCGATATTATAGACTGTTTATAAGTAGAGATATGGTATTACACAATTTCATGTAAAATGTCCCATTTTGTCTGTAATAAATTATAGAGCTTTCGAGTTAACCACTAGCAGGTTATGATCACACCTCTATGCTGGAAACAAAGGTGCAAAAAGTGAATTTAGATGATTTTCAAGATTTTTCTTGGGATTCTTATAAAGTTAGGCATTATTTTCAAACATGTAGATTTCTCTCTACTTTGGTAGAGATTTTACAATTTCATGTAAAATGTCCCATTTTGTCTTTAATACAGAGTTTTCGAGTTAACCATGCACTAGCAGCTTAATATTGTTCACACAGGCTAGCAGATGTTCACACATCTATGCTTGTAACAAAGGTGCAAAAAAACTGAATTTAGATGAGTTTCAAAATTTTCCAAGTGAGAAAAATCGCTGAATTCACCTATTGCACCGGTTCCGCCATGATGCAAGGAGAGCCTTGAACAGGAATGACATGAAAGGAAGAATTCTGTAACTTAATGCAATGTTATATGACTGGTTCATTGATTCGCATTCATGCATGCTGCCAGATCGAGGCTCTCCTCGCACATGGCGGAACCATGCAATGGGTGAATAGGCCTTCAACTTACAACTGTCATAAAGTTAGGCATTACTTTCAAACACATGCAGATTTTTCAGTAGATACTACAATTTTATGTAAAATGTCCCATTTAGTCTTTGCAGGTAGCTGCCTCGGATACAGCACCCTTGCTAGGAAAATAGCTCATATGTCAAATCAATCAGGTCTACTCATTTAAATCTTTAATCATAACAAAGAAAAGTATTTTCTCCACATATTTTAAGCGTCTTAAAAGAATTGTAACTATTTTTATGTTTTTCTTTATTTTTTGAAAATTCCCTAAATTTTGGGTTTTTGATTTTAGTGTTTTGCAATTGTCATAAAGTTAGGCATTACTTTCAAACACATGTAGATTTCTCTACTCGAGTATAATTACAGAGATAAGACTAAGATTTAAAAAAATTTTACACAAAAATAAAAAACAATTTTACAGTTAAAACGATACATACATAAGACATTTCTATAGCGCTTTTTTTGCAGTTCAAAGTGCTTCACAGTACAAAGAAAAAGAAATAAAATTACAATAATTAAAAAAAAAGTGGGTTTTAAGATGCCTTTTAAGGATCTGAAGTAACAGGGCCTGTCTGTTAGGGCTCAACCGATATGGCATTTGTCTACCGATCCGATATTCGATATTGATGTTGCTATCCAATATAATCGGTAAAATTTTTTTTTTTTAAACACAAATTTTAAACTAATGTTTACTTCTTCATGTATCACTTATTCTAGGTTTTCCATGATTTTCCATTGGTTCTTCAAAGTCGCCGAGAACTTTTGAATTTGAAAAATTTGAATTTTTATTTTTTTTATCAATATCCGATCCGATACCAATATCGTCGATATCGGGCCGATACGATAATCGGTTGATGTACCCACATCTCCATATGTGTCAGGACGACACACACACAATTATCCAAGTATGGATTGTGTGCCTGGGCTCTCAATTGAAATACTGTCAGAGGACATATTCACCCATTTTTGTGCTTGATTTTCTCTAATTAAATGTTATGGAACAGTACAGGGTATGGCTAGGACTACTCCCCATAGCTCAATCCTAATCATTAATTGTGACATGTCAAGGGGAATGAGTCACATGTCGACCCTGGTCGAAAATGAGTTTCACATGTGTTTCTAAAGAGGACATATTTAGAGCTTTCTGAAACTGAAACCCCATGTTGGTACCACTTTTCTTTGCAAAGTTACATCAATTTATCAATCGCTGAAAAGTATAAAACTAAGGAATTTTAACACTTGCTTTGCCAATATCTCAAAATCAATATTGCCGAACTCATTTCCCTTGATCGTGTCACAATTTAGTACTAACTGGAGATAAAAGAAAAAGTGCACTATTTTACTCATTTCTTGAAAAAAAGAACCATAACATATATTTTTGGGCATGTTTTTTGACAATCGAGTCACAAAAATCGAACTTGTAAGTCTAAGCATTAAAAATATTGTGTTTATGCCAAAATTTTGCTATAATTTTCACTTTTTTGTGCTACTTTAATTAAAATTAGACCTTGAACAAATCTTTAGGCTGGATTGTCATATAATATAACAAGCACCCTAAAAATTCATGTTTTTGGCCCTTAATTCATAAATTTGACCAAATAGGGAAATTTAACTTTTATTGCCAGTTAGAACTAAATGAATAATTAGGATTGAGCTGTGTTTCATTTGGCAGAAGTTGATAATATGTTTTTAATCTCAAAAAATTAGTGCTGTATTTTTCTGGAATGGGGAGTAGTACAAACCAATAGGACTTGTCATTAATACAAGTTACAGTTTTGTATGCATCCACATTTGGAGATGTGTTTTCATGCAAATGTTTGCAATTGATGGCAAACACATACACTTCTGAAAAAGAAACAAAAAACAATGACAACATTTTTGTTTTAATCTGATTTCTTACCAAGTTCTTGAGCCGATTTAACATGCTCCAGGTCAGCAATGAGATTATCACCCCACTTGCGTATCGGTATCTGAAAAATATAAATTGCATAATATATTTATTTCATCATATTTTAAAATTAAGATCATGGTCATGGTGATGAGTAGTCTCCACAGAATTAGAGAAGAAAAACCGGGACTCCCTATACTGCCATGTACAATTGTGCCGTCAGCTATGGGGAGAACATTTGGGGGTATTCGGGTCCTTACTGACAGTGCGTGAAGACGAACGAAACAATTCTGTGTCTCATCTGAAGGATCTTGGTACCCGCGTGCAGGTCGCATCAAGTGCGTCTCTGAAATGCTCCCATCATCCATGTCGCATTTGCATGACAACGAAATGCCCCCAATTTTTGCTCCATGCCTGTATGGAGATGGTGGTGGAGTCCCAATTTTCCTTCTTTAATTCTGTGGTAGTTTCTCATCTTCTCTATTCCCTAAAATGCAGTCTGACCTTGTGTAACTCACTTCCCCAGATGATCAGGGGCAAAGCCAAGATTTTCTGTGTAATGGGGAGAAAACTGAAAAGCCAGTGAAAATCACTGGTGGCCTTCAGATGCAATACACACTGCAGGCCCACAACATCATCCATGGTATTATCACAGTTTATGTGCATGGTGATTTGCAAGTCTGAAGTCTTTTAAAAAGTGTCACATTGATGTGGACCAGTGTAACATCAAAGTTTTAATTTTTTATTGGCTAGTGAATATCAGTCAGAAACCCACATACAGGTGTCAACATTGGGTGGGGGATGATTGTATAGACCATCCCCCCTGGCAAAATATTGTGAGGTATTTATCCCTCCCCCCATCTATTGGTTGAATGAAACAGTGCCACTGGTAAGGATCATCAATATATGGATAATAATCAATAAATTGACTATCCAATAATATCGATATGGCTGATATCACTTTCTGAAGAAAAGCTATACATGTATATCCAAGTTGCCGATAATAAAAAAAAGTAATGAAAATCGGAGCATGCAGTGTGAATCTTGCCTTCAACTGTGGAATTGACTTGAATAATAATAAGATTTCAAGTGGTAGATTTAACTGTCAACATTTCTGCTGGGAATTTGGCCACTCAAGAATAGCATTTCACTCAATCTACTGAAAAAAAATGAATTTCAGTTACTGCATACTGGGAAATGATGAGACTGACATAATACTATTAAACTTTTGTGTGAAATTATTTTGGTACACCCTATATTACCTTTCGATCACTCTGTATATTCAAATGCTAACTAATGTAATGGCAATCCCTGAAACATAAGCTTTCCAGAAATTTATGGGTTTGCATACTTTTCTTGGACTACATTTGAGATATAACCAAAAAAGTGCACAAGGAGGTGATTTCAACAAAATTTCCAAATGTGCACCGATTACGCTTTGTTATTTCGTAGGGTTGTCATTCCGAAGGACCATTATTCCAAAGGGTTATTACACCGAATTTACAACAAGGTTTGTTATTCCGAAGGATCATTACTTTGAAGGTGCATTATTCTGAAGGTTCATTACGGTACTTCAAATTTATAATAAGGTTTGTTATTCTAAAGGGTCATTCCTCCGAATTTAAAGCAAGACTCATTATTCCGAAGGGTCATTACTCCGAATTTAAAACAAGACTCATTATTTTGAAGAGTTCATTACTCGAATTTAAAACAAGACTCATTATTCCAAAGGTTCATTCCTCTGATTTTAAAACAAGGCTTATTATTCCGAAGGGTCATTACTCCGAATTCAAAACAAGGCTTGTTATTAAAGGATCATTTTTAACTCTGAATTTAAAACTAGGTTTGTTATTCCAAATTTAAAATGAGGCTCATTATTCTGTAGAACATTATTCCAAAATTCAGAGTTATTTTGAATTTAAAACTAGGTTTGTTATTCCAAATTTAAAATAAGGCTCATTATTCTGTAGAACTTTATTCCAAAATTCACTAGCGACCCATCAGGATAACAAACCTTAATATAAATTCAGAGTAATGACCCTTCGGAATAACAAACCTCATTTTAAATTCTGAGTAATATGACCCTTCAAAAAACTAGCCTTATTTGAAATTTGGAGTAATTAATGATCCTTTGGAATAACAAACCTTATTTTAAATTCGGAATAACGAACCTAGTTTTAAATTCAGAATAACAAGCCTAGTTTTAAATTTGGAGAACTGACCCTTTGGAATAACGAACCTTGTTTTAAATTTGGAGTAATGACCCTTCGGAATAACGAGCATTTGGAATAACAAACCTTTGGAATAACAAACCTTCAGAGTAACGACCCTTCGGAATAATGAACCTTTGGATTAATGACCTTCCGAATAACGATCTCATTTTAAATTCAGAATAATTACACTTAGGAATAACAACCCTTTGGAATAACGTCCTTTCTGATTAATGACCTTTTGTAGTAACAACCCTTCAGAATAATGAACCTTTGGATTAATGACCTTCGGAATAACGATCTCATTTTAAATTCGGAATAATGACACTTAGGTATAACGACCCTTCGGAATAACGTCCTTTCTGATTAATGACCTTTTGGAGTAACGACCCTTCGGAATAATGAACCTTTGGAGTAATGACCCTTCAGAATAACGGTCTATCAGAATAACGACACACCCCCTGTGCACCAATGGGGTACCAACTTTTAAAATGTGACCATATATATCCAGGGTGTAAGTGGGGACATGAGTGAACATTACAAACATAGCAAAAATCAAGTTTGAAAAAATTAATTAATTTCACATTTTAAGATATGTCACAACTTTAAGCTTACTCACTGAGTGGAATATGTTTTATTCTTTTTTAATGAATTAAACATGTTTAATAAAATCACCCCCTTTGACTAATCTCGCAATACAAAGACCTGATATGTTTTACTGAATGAAGTGTACAATATATGAATTATAAGCTTACCTAAACTCCATTGCTCTAGAAGTAATGTTTACCCTGGACTAATCTGGCCATTTCCTCAGCCGTTCCTGACTGTACCATATATATATAGTTCAAGTTCACATACATGTACCAGGTGTCCCCTTTGATGTTATCCATTGTAAACAAAAACAACATGTGTATAATTCGATGTAATGATGACAAGGGTACACAAAACTTGCTACGGGAGACGTACAGGGTGTCTCTGAAACAACTGTACCCAGCCCAGTGGCTTACCCAGACCACTCCTGGGGTGGGTGGGGTGTGTGTGGGGGGTGTGTGTGTAGGGGGGGTTGCTGGAGAAAATGTGAATTTTGCCAACGCTTGATGGTTTGAAAAGTGAAGTGTTAAAAAAAAAAAGATAGCTACGTAACCAACCTAAAACAAAACAAAAATTATATATTATTCCAGTTTCACAATTTTTAAACATTATTGTCAATTTACCCCCTTGTTTCTTTAATAATTCTTTTTGCCACCCCTTCTTCTGCCGCCCCTTGCTTTTTGCTTCCCCCAGCTTTTACCCAGGGGAGCTCGTGCCCCAAAGGCCCCCCCAATATATGTGCATTGTACAGTTGGAAACTTTCATAGTTTGTATTATTTTAATACTCAAATCAAACATAAACAAATACTTTTCACCAGTGTGTCCAGCATCATCTGCTCCTTGCAAGGGCTCAGATGGGCTTTCAGAGTTATGGCTGATTTTATATGATTTTGAACAAAATGTGGGCTGAAGAGGGCTTTCACAATTTAAAAATATATAAAAGACAGCTGGTTTACAATGCTCTTAGTATACGGTCACAATTGATTCATGCATTAAAATACCCAAAAATTCAAAGTTTCTAATGGTACAGGTATTTAAGAGATATCCTGTATGTTAGGAAATTCCCCTGTGTGTAAGTTGGTTGTGTTCTGTGATCCTTTTGTGCCTTCTTTCTTTCTGTCAGTACTTAGGGACTGTTCACAAACACTTGTAAGGGGGGGCCTGATGCAAAAAAAATTTATCGCGAAAATTTTTCGGGGCCCCCCTTTACAGACCTCAAAAATTTCAGGGCCCCCTTTTTCGACATGAAAATTATCAGTCAACCCCATAGAAAAGCATATAAACTCAATTTTCCCAGGATAAATCGTCAGGGGCGGATTTAGGGGGGGCGCAGCCGGCGCGCGCCCCCTCTATTTTTTGACTAGCAAAGGGCGCCGTAACTTAAAAATACACAAATTGTAAGAAATTTAAAAAAGGAACAAATTCGCCATGAACAGCAAACAATGGGCCAAAACTGTTGAGTTTTCGAGGGGGTAACCCCTTTAACACATTTATTTCGTAAATCGACCAAACGGGCCCCTTTATCAAAAATTCCTGGATCCGCCCTGATCGTGGTCATTTTTTTTCAGGCCCCCCCTTAGGCGGGTCAAAATTTTCAGGGCCCCCCTTTTTTGCATCAGGCCCCCCCTTACAAGTGTTTGTGAACGGTCCCTTATTTACATAATGTAGAATGGAAAGACTTGACAAATCCATCTGTGAGGTCAAATTTGGGCAAAAATACTCTGTTTTAGACAAAATTACAAAAAGAAAAACCCATTTTTTTTCCTTTTAAGCTAAATTTGTTTTATTTTGAGTAAAAAAAAATAGAAATTTTTAAAAACTAGATAACTTTTAAGTTATCTAGTTTTTCTAGCAGCCATTTTTTGATTTTTTTAAATTTTGACCAACTTTGAGAAATTTTCGCCAAAAATGGTTGAAAATGATCAATTTCGCTCAAAAATTTTTTAAAAACCTGATTTTTGCCCAAATTTCAAATATTTTTGTTGAAGTTGATTGAAAAACAAAAACGGGTCCTAGGTATTTTTATCTAGCTTTTAAAAATTATATATATATTTTTTACTCAAGAATTTCTTTGTTACTTTTCCTGAAAAACTTTGGGTAAAAAAACCAAAACATTTGTCAAGACTTTGCCAATATAATTATGTATACGTTTATATACTTAAAATCATCAATTTAGCAGTTCTGAGGCTCAAAAGTTTCCACAATTCCAGGGTTAAGATCAACCTTAAGGGACAGAAATATTGAAAAGGTCAATATCCAAAAAATAAAAAATAAAATGATTCTTAGAATGAAATGTCTAGATTATAAAAAGCACAACAAACCCAAATTTTCCTTTTTCTATAGTGTGTTCCAAACATTTTAGGCAAAAAAAAAGTTTTTGTGATTTATTCCAAAAATTGTAATTTTTGCCTCAAGTCTATATTTATATATGACGATTGAAATCCATTCACCCCCTAAAGATATGACCTTAATCTACCAGACAGGTAGTGTAATTTCAAATGGGGTTACCTGAATGGGTGACTCCATGTGAAATCTACACCACCTGTGTCAGAGATTATGGTCATGCTCTCCATAGGGGTATGGATTTCCACTGGAATAGTCCATTAAGGGCTGGGGTATGAACGTTTGGACAGTATTTATTTTGGGACATCAGAGCACATCAGACATATCGAATTGCACTCTGAATACGAAGAATGTCATTCTGATATCAAAAGTCGACTTCATTCGACAAATGTTGCTCTGGGTCATCATTTGAAGTTGACTTCTGAAGTCGAGTTCAAAACGCGGCGACCCTGTTTACACACAAATAAAGTCAAGTTCAAAGTAGACTTAAGTCGACTTCAGGCTCTGTGTCAACGGGGTCCTTGACTAATTTCCATTCCAATAATTTATATATCTTGCTTTATTTGCGAGAGTGCAGAGTCACCTTTTGTGTGATGCTTTGTTTACATTAGGTGGGTCAGTAGTAATCCAGATATCAGCTGACCAAAATACCCTCACTGGCTATCTGAATTGGTCAGAATCAGAAATACATGAAGAGCATTCAGACTTCTGAGGACCACCTGATATTCATGCCTCTGGAAGCACATCAGCTCTAGTTCTTGTTTCTTTTTCCTTGCTGCCTTTCAGTCTTTCACACTCCTGAGTGAGGGTCCAAACCCTTTTTAAAGGAGTTTTTATTTGATTTTGGTTTCCTTCAGAGAGTGACGAAAGTGTGCGCAGTGCATGTTATCATAAATTGTGTAAGTTTTTTTTATTTTAAAAAGCTGGCATAGGTACAAACATGTACAGAGGCTTCACATATGTACTTACACAAAGTCACTCCGACAACAGTCAGCTACCTGCACAACCGATTCTTTTGTTCTGCAAGGCTCACTCAGTCATTTAATGAGGCAATTCAAACGATCGAAATTGGTGTTGAAATGAGCAAAATTTTGAGTTACACCTTTTTAGTGTAAAATTTTTTTTCTCAGCCAAATGAAAAGCAATAATTTTCATTTTTTCAGTAAATGGCTGGAAAAACTATAATGCTTGATACTGATTTTTTTTTTAAATCCTGGTGTTAAACTTAGGCCTGAAATTCAGTCATTTAGTGTAAGATATTCGATTTTTATAGGCTTCAGCTCGCCCATGAGCTTTTTCTTGGATCAACCTTTTAGCTTTTCAAATTAATATAGTTCGCTAATGAAGGATTTTCCCCAACTTTCTAAAGCACATCACCGTGAGCTATATATCATAGTTTTGTCAGAATTTCCGTTTTGATTTCACCATCTTTCAGTGTCGGCTGAAAAAATTTCTAAATCAACACGTGAAATCTAAAGGCTAGTACTAGCATTGTGGATCGATATCCCTGGGTTTAATAGGAATACCGGCATGGCTATAGTGTTGCCAGAACTTCAATATAGCAAAGAAATTCCTAGACCTATAGCGCTCCTACTGATCATGTTTAACCAGAACACCCAATTGGGGATTTAATCGCTGGTCGGGCAATTTGCTTTCAATGAAAAATTGACCTGGATAACAACAAAGGAAATATCGACTATTTCAGCTGGTTGCTCTCGAGATAAAGTACTCACCATTGCCTACTTTTACTTAGTTTGACATTTTCGGAAACTGAATGGAAAAAGGGTAAAACAAAACGGAAATTCTGACAAAACTATAACATATAGACCCACACGATGTGCTTTACAGAGGTGGGAAATATCTTTCTTTAGCAAACTATGTTAGTTTGAGACGCTAAAACATGAATTCCGTAAAAAGCTGCTTGAGGCGAATTCAAGGCCTATAAAAATCAAAAATATCACACTAAAAGACACAATTTGATGCTTAATTTTAACACCAGGATTTAAAAAAATGTATATCCAAGCACCAAGTTTTTAACTGACATTACTGAAGAAAAAAAATATTGCTTTATATTTGACCGAGAAAATTAATTTCATAGCAAAAGGTGTATCTCTGAATTGTGCTGATTTTTACATGTATCGATCGACTTTTAGCGCGACTAAGCATTTCTAAAGAATTGGTTGTCCAGGCGGCAGACTGACAATATACTGACATCACTTTCTCGAGGAAGCCAAATGATCTATTGGCAATTGTTTTTGTAATCGGCTTTTAACTATACACTTCACTCTTACAAACAACAACAGATGAACGACTTGAAATGACATTAGTTTTTAATGTAAAGTAAACTTTATACATTTATAAATTTAATTTTTCACAATTTTCTCAGCCCTTTACTTAAAGGTGGGTGGTCAAAATAGCTCAATGCAGGTAACAGCATTGAATGTTTAAATATTCTAACTGTATATTCCTGAGGCTTACCAACCATTAAGGAATCGGATAGCAACGTTTGCACAGCATTTTTTGTAAGACCTGAGAGCACATCAGATATATCGCATTCGGAATATGAGGAATATCCTTCTGAAATAAAATAATTTTGTTTTGTTGAAATTTGTGATATACATGTAAAACAAAATTTGAAGGCAAATTATTTAAATTTGACATTTTGAAAATTGTTGATATTTTTAAAACAGTCCTCGAAGTTAACTTTATTAATCTAATGATATTTACTTTAAGTGTATGTAGTTGGGATGAAATCATGAAAAGCTGACTATAATTGAAAATGTTGATCTTTCATATTGCAGATATACATTTTTTTCGTAAAATGACCTAAATTTTTTCGGTGTTTTGGGGGAAAAAGTCTATCTTCAATACTAAAGGTCAAAATGTTCATGTGATGGCTTTTCATCCCAGCTACATACAATTTAAGTACATTAGATTAATACAATTTACTTCATGGACTGTTAAATTTCAAAAATGTCAATTTTTAGGCATTCGAAATAAAATGTGTATTACATCGCAAATTTTAAAAAAAATCAAAATTATTTGATATTGGAGGACATTCCTTGTATTCAAAATGTTATTCGATATGTCTGATGTGCTCTCATTTTCCTCAAAAAGTATGTGAAAATGTCACTATCGGAGCCCTTAAAACAATCAATTTCAAAATACGACGACAGTATACTTCCAGCTGTGATTACCACTTTTTACCATGTTTTTGTTCACACCATCTAAACTAAACATACCTTGAGTATTAAAGATAAAGTGCAGAGAGCCATACCTGTACATGTATTTCGCAGCCAGTTTCGAAAAGAGTAGGGTGTTAACCCCTGACTGTTCCCAACCCGTCCCGGTGTTCAAATGGACCCCAATGGAAATAAGCTTCAATAGAGGCTTTCTTGGGTTATCCAGGGTTGTCAAAATCCAAACAAACAAACAAAGCTTGCAAATAAATCAACCCAGATTTTGCATTTTGGGAGAATTATTTTTAGTTTTGTAAAATCATGTAAAACAGCCGTTTTTTGGCCAAAATGTATTGATTTTAACTGAAATTTTTTGAAAAAATTCAGAACATTTTTCAAATATATTTGCAAAAAATAATCAAATTTTTGCCATATTTTGGAATTCCAGAGGTGTGAATTCCAGAGGGAGGTTATTTATACATCTATTATTTTCTCCCAGGTCCAAGTTATTATTCAAGTAAATTATAGCTTGCCATTTTTGTTTATTAACCCCTCCTCTTCTTTTTCACTGACTCAAATTTGGTTAAAATAAGTTTGAGATGATGGAAATTTGATTACAAAAAAAAAAGTATGTCTCAGACACATTTGGTAAAAAAGCTAAGTGCTATGTGTTTTTTTATTTTTTAAGAAAATGAGCTATGCGATATATATTTTTTTTTACAGTCAAGGCACAATATTTATGTACTTTTTGATATTCAAATACAGAAACATAGACACAATGAATAGTTTTGTTTGTCTCCTTTACAATCATGGCGAAATATGTACAAAAAACAACAGGCAAACTGCAAAATAAAGACAAAATTGGATCGCTATACGATACCGAAAAATATTTTAAAAAATGAACATATGGGCAAAAAAAAAATTACAGCAATGCGACAGCAATGCGTAGCGTTAAGCGCTAAATTGGATTTCACATAGCAATGCGCGAGAGTGTCTGAGACACACATTCTTTTTTTCTTGGCCTTATTATGTAAAGTGTAAATCACACGCTTTTGTCATATTTTTGTAAAAAAAACCTGAATTGACCAATTTCTTTGAAACAGGTGTGACCGCAAAATGAATGCATGATGCAGCTTTCAACAACTCTTCCTATACCTTTGTACAGGAGTCAACAGTTGTTAATCCGTGATGAATCCACACTTTTACTGTAGCGTATACGCGAACGCGAGCGAGACTACGCGTTACGTGAGAGCGCATAAAATTTGTCATGCCTGGAACCTTTGTGCGTATGCAAGCTTACAAGTTGAATTCAGTATTTTTCAGGTAGCGGCTAAACATTGCCGTTTTATTCTGTAGTTTTATTGCTGATATCAACAGAGAAATCATCGAAATTTTTGTAAGGCTGAGTGGCAATGATTAACTGACATTCCTCATAAAATAATCGTGAATTATATACGATCTTTAATCTCTTTTCGTTTGTTGAAAGGGATTCAATCATGTTTCACCGTTGTTCATCACCAATGAACAACGATGTGTCCGTGTCATCTGTGTGGTTTACTTCGCGAGGGCAGCTTTCTTTAATCTCTTTTCGTTGTTGAAAGGGATTCAATCATGTTTCACCGTTGTTCATCACCGATGAACAACGATGTGTCCGCGTCGTCTGTGTGGTTTACTTCGCGAGGGCAGCTGTCGCTGCCCGAGCGAAGTAAACCATGCAGACACGCCGGACTAGAGTCGCGGACGCATCGTTGTTAATCGGTGATGAACAACGGTGAAACATGATTGAATCCCTAATTGAGACAAACTTTTTGGATTTATATCACATGCATACATTTTGTTATAAACACTCAAGATAGTTTAACACATATACCATTTTCCCATTGGTCTATTCCAGTTGAAATCCATACAACCCCATGTGGAAGACATGACCTTTAATCTTCCACACACCGAGTGTGAATTTCAAATGGGCGACTGCATTTGAAATCTACACCCCCTGTGTGAGAAATTTAAATATGTCACATCTTCCATAGGGGTTAAGGAATGCAGCTGGAATAGCCCACTGTAGGCCTATATGAAATGTTTAGGGATTTTTTCTCAGATCGGGACCCATGTTTAGGGTTTTCTTGCAAAAGAGCGACCCTCTAGAACGGTATCCCTGTCATGCCTGTATACCTTATATACTTGAGTACCCCCTGGGCAAATTTTTGCCCTTTCCTGAGTCCACATCGCAGCACGATGCAATGCTTTAAAAACTGTAATCTGAGCCAGGTTTTTACGAGCTCAGCGGTGAAAATTCTCATCGCGTGATTGAAATTTTGGTCCGCGATGGAGTTGAACAATGTTCAATTTTTTCACATCGCGTTGTGATTTCGCAGCCGTGCACGCTTCTGATTGGCTGCTGGAAAATCAAGGTCGGTAGAATGACCTTAAAAGGAGATGCAGACCCTACATGCTTTTAAAACATCGCAACATCGCACGTTGAAATTAAAATGTACATTTTGATTTCATCGCGCAATGCTGCGATGATTGAAAAGCATCACAGCATCGCATCGCGCTGTGAAGTGGAGTCAAGATCGGGCTTTATACAGAACTTTACAATGGCTATAATACAGATCAGTAGTGCCACATGGGGTTAGAATGCAATACAAATTTGTTTTCTGCAAATGACAACCAAATGTTATACGGTCTGTTTGATCCATGAAGGCCAAATTTGAAATTCAGATAAATGTAAAAATAAGGAGTAAAAAACAATGAAATATATTAGAATATACAATAGCCATCAAAAAACTTAAGAACAAAGTGTTATGCT
This sequence comes from Amphiura filiformis, assembly GCF_039555335.1. Classification (NCBI taxonomy): domain Eukaryota; kingdom Metazoa; phylum Echinodermata; class Ophiuroidea; order Amphilepidida; family Amphiuridae; genus Amphiura; species Amphiura filiformis. The sequence continues at coordinate 64,602,608 of NC_092643.1, forward strand.
AAACATGATGTTTTCAGTATAACAGACATGCCACTTGATGTTACCAAAATTGCCAAAAACCATGGAAAAATCCTTAAAAAGCACTTTTGCCTCTTCTTTTGCACAGGAAAGGTAATGCAATATTTAGAGAATAAAGGTATTGTTTTTAGCCCCTGGAGTGCATCTATCGTCTCATATAACACGGGCGACGACAGCGGCTAAAAAAATACCTTTATTCTCATAAAACACTTCAATTCAAATAAAAATATCATACAAATTTAATCAAATTAAATCTACATTTTGCAAGGAATTACCTAGGGCTTAAAATCGATCAGTCTCGTTGTTGCTGTGCACCTCCGATTGGTCCAAATAGCAAGTACACGTATCGCGTTGACGCATACGCGCTGACCCATGTGATATCGTGTCATATCACACGGGTAGGTAAAGCTGGGTAAGAACCAATAAGATTGCAGGAACGTTCTCAAGTGTTTAAGAATTTCTTTAAAAACAGCATCTCTGGAAAAAGATAGCAATGGGCTTTTCCATTTTAAAATCCATATACCCCTATGGAACACAGGGATATAGATTTTTAAATGGAGTCACCCATTCAGGTATTCCCCATTTGATATTCACACTCCCTATGTGGGCGATTATGAAAACGTCTTCCATAGAGGATGTATGGATTTCAACTGGAATTAGCCCAATGTTTATCAATGCTTATAAGGGAATATTTAATTACAGTAACTCAATTTTCAAAAATGCATCCTTTGGCCTCCATGGACAGATCGTGTCACATATTGTAGGCCAATATAACAGTTCCATTGCTAAGTCAAAGAGCACAAATGCACCAAAGAAAATCCCACTCCTTGCTTATGGTGCATAAATGCCACATTTGGCACAGGCCCATCATGGGCATGCCAGTCATGGAAAACATACTGTGATTACTTTTAAAAACATTTCAAATGCTTATTCCTCATCCCTCACAAACAGTTTTGAATTCACCTTTACTGACAGTTCATTTGACCGCACAGCCAGGGGACCGAGTGGTTCAAGAACCGCCTATTTTTTAAAGGATACTTTTTGAGGGCTATATAAATTTTTCACTTTATACACATGGTTTCCTATTATGTTTGGTCACATTATACACATGGTTTCCTATTATGCCAAACATCATTCACAAAATACAAAATCATACAAAATCCATACTCCTCCTTCTAGTAAGATTTTGAAAATATCTTCCACATGGGGAGTGTAAATTTCATATGGAATTAGCCCATTAGTAACGCCATTTGAAACTCACTCACCCTCTGGAAGTTTGGAAGCTTCAGGTCTTATCTTTTTCAGAGGGTGCATGAAATGGAGCTGCCAAATGTGTTTATTCTATTTGAAATTCATACTCTCCCTGTGGAAGATATTTTCAAAATCTTCCATTGGGGTAATGTAGACTTAAAGCCATGTGATTTGCTCCACAGTGACGCCCTCAATTTTTCTTGAATTCCTACTTTTTGCATGAAAGTAATAATGCCCAATGGTGTACTAAGTAACCACATGAATGACTAAGTTTTTTTATATTAAATCCGGAAATCTCCAGTTTTATTCCAAGTTTGAGTTCACCGAACAAATGATGGCTAATCACGTCTTGTGCATGTGAGCTCCTGTGTACATGTATCATTGAATCAGTGATGTATGAACTTGTGTATATCGCTATTTGTCTTACGTCTTATACATCCCAGCTGCGTGAAGCTCAACTCAATAATACATGTAATACGAAGAGTGAGCTAATACAAACTGGAATGAAATAGCAATTTTCTTCATTTTACCTAATTTTTTTGGCTTGAAATTAAAAGGAGATAATGAGATCAGTGAACACTGATATTTAAAAAGGAATCTATTTTGTATGCAAATCACATATTATTGCTGTAAAATGAAACAGCCCATTTCAAGGCCTAAAAGGCTGAACATCTTAAAATGTCAAAACCTCAAAGCACTTTTTACAATACTTACATATAACTACCACATGGGTCATTTCATGTTTTTTCTTGTTCACCAAACGGCGGAATTTCTTGTGACAATGCCTGCATTCATGAGGTTTTTTGGCAGTGTGTTTCCATAGATGTTCCTTCAGTTGCCAATCATGGATAAAGCTCTTGCCACAAAATTCACATTTATGAGGTTCTGCTCTATGAGTCATTTCATGGGCATCTTTGTCAACAGCTTGACCAAATCTTGCCTGACAATAAAGACATCTGTGTGGCCTTTCCAGCACATGTGTCTTGTCATGAATGTTCTTTTCGTGTAATGTTCTGAAGGTTTGCTGACAATATTGACATTTGTGAATTAATGCTCCTGTATGTGTTCTCTCATGTCTCTTGACATGGCTCAATCTAGCAAAACTCCTGCCACAATATTGACACATATAAGGTTTTTCACCTGTATGTGTCATCTGGTGTCTGTTCCTGTTATCCACTCTAATAAAACATTTGTCACAGAATTGGCATTGATATGATTTTGCCTTGTTTGAATGAGTTTTTTCATGTTTATTTTTTTCATCTTTATCACCAAATCTGCGAACACAAAACTGACATTTATGTGGTTTTTCAATGTGTAGTTTCTGATGTCGATACCTGCTACTACTTCGAGTAAATGTCACATCACAGAACTTGCACTTGTAAGGCTTTTCACCTGTATGTGTCCTTTCATGCACCTTCATTTGTCCTCTGGATCTAAAACTCTTCTCACAATATGGACATTTGTAAGGTTTTTCTTCATTGTGTATTCTTTCATGTACCTTCTTTGGTGTTATCTTTGTATAACTCTTCTCACAATACTGACGTTGGTGGGGCTTTTCACCTCTGTGAATTTGTTCATGAATGATTTTTTTCCTATCATCTGTGAAAAGCCTTCCACAATATTGACAGAAGGTTATCTGAAAGACATTAAAATAAAGAACAAGATATTACTTATAAGTTAATAAATGGTATCACTTGTTGGGAGTGAAATGGTATAAAATAATGCATGCATACTGAGATGTTGATGCTTAGACGCATCTCAGTACAAGTGCATTATTTTGTACAACTTCTCGGGCATGTTATGTTCATACATGTATGTTAAAGATGCAAAACACTGAATTTTGATGTTTTTTAGCATTTTTCGAATGAGCAATTTGCTGAATAAGCCTTAACTTGCAATCCCTTTTAATTTTGAGCCTAACCCTCTTATAAACTAAACAGGGAAACCCCATTTGCCATCAGGCAGTACTTAAAACATGCTGTCCCAAGCATCGTCATCTTCAATGTAACATCCACTATTCATCGATATGAAATTATGTTTTACTTAAGTACATGTTTATTTATTTTATTTGTTCATTATTAATTCAGGAAAATTCCATCAATACAAAAAGTACTGGTCTCCCTGGAAGCCCTGATAACACACATATAACATTAATATACAAACAACATTATAAGAATTAGCAAATTAATGAGGAGGGCTATAATAATGATGTCTTAAATTCAAACAAAATTATAAGGCATTATTGAACTCATTCAAGCTTAGTGAATCCAAATTGGCACAGAGATTAAAAAGAAGTCTATTCCATGAAGTGGCAGCTCTATAATGAAATGTTCTCTGCCCAGAAGATAATTTCTACCTTGGAACAACCAATTTGTTATGAGATTGACTTTGAGTGCTCTTAGAATGTGTAGAGGAGGTGAAAGTAAATTGAGATGACAAATAATGTGGAGCAACCTTCTTTAGACATTTAAAAACTATAATAAGTAACTGATTCTCCCACCTACTATCAAGTTTAACCCAGTCCAGGTCTTTCATCATTTTATCCACTGGTGTTCTTATATCTGCAGAAAGCAAAATATGAGCAAGTTTATTCTGCAGAATCTGAAGCATGATATAAATGTGGGGATGAGTTTTTGGACGGCTGGATCGATCATATTTGTAAACAAGCTTGAACAAGGCAAAATACTACCATATTATGACCTCTTAAGACAAATAACAAGAAAAGTTGGCAAAATATTAGGTTAAAGATGGAGAGTTGGCACTTCATTTTGTTGAAAGAACAATGGAAAATAAGCTTGAATTTTTCTCAAGATTTTCTATGTAGGCCCACCCGTTTTCATGACAACTGAGCACAAAACCAATCAAAGTACTGCTAAATATAAGGTTTTATACCAAGCGCCAAACACTGGTTTTTTGGCGCCTGGTCTATCCATTTTTCACACAAACCAGGAGCCAAAATGGTGGATTCACTGGATAATAAAAATTGACCGGGTGCCAGTCTAATATAAGGCTTGCTGCCCGGCATCCGTCTAATATAAGGCTACTCACTAGCAGGTTATGTTCACACATCTATGCTGGTAACAAAGGTGCAAAAAACTGAATTTGGATGATTTTCAAAATTTTCCGAATGAGCAAATCTCTGAATAGACCTTTAAGTTGCAATTATCATTAAGTTAGCATTACTTTCAAACACAAGTAGATTTCTCTACTGAAGTACAGATATTACAATTTCATATAAAATGTTCCATTTTGTCATAGAGCTTTCACGTTATCCATGCTAGTAAGTAACAAAGGTGCAAAAAAACTGAATTATGATGATTTTAATGATTTTGCGGATGAGCAAGTCGCTGCATAGGCCTTTTAAGTGTAATAGTCATAAAGTTAGGCATTACTATCAAACGTGAAGTCTCCCGCAATCACAGCATTATGCCCTATGTTAGAAAAATAATTATTAAGCACAAATGATTTTATATTAAAAACAATCTCATATTTACCTTAAAAACAAATAAAAACAGCCGTCTCTCACCATGCGATAATCATATTTGCCGGGCACCGAAATTGCCTGTGGCACACAATGAAGGCTGATGACAATTGTGCACAAATAACCAGACAATTACAGTGCGTAAATTTTGAATATTGTGTGTTGAGAGCCGGCCGTTTTTATTCATTCCATAGATAAGAACTTGCAATTGTCATAAAGTTAGGCATTACTTTCAAACACAAGTTAATATTACATGCAGGCCTACACCAAATTAAAAGGAAATATTTCAGGGTTGAATTGAAATAAAAAAGAATGAGATATTTTGTCACAAGAATGATGGGCGTAGTCTGAGACAAATATAACATGTATCAGGTATGTTGTATGGAGAAGCACTCGAAGGAAATACGGCACAGTCATGAAAATGTTGTTTCTGGATGCCGGACCATAATGCAATTCACACGTACCAACGTATTGGCTAGCTAATTGTGCTAATTATTCACATTTACGCTGATAATGTTCTTGTTTTCTCACATAACTCTCACTCAACTTTGTCTATCTATTGTTATGGGTCTAAATTGGGGAACTAGTCCATGGGGAAGGAGAGCGAGGTACCAGATTTGGAGTCCCAAGGGATGAGGGAATGAACGGGAACGGGAATGACTATATATCTCGAAATGAACAAGATGAAACAGAAATTAAGTATAACAATTTATTATGAATTTACATCATCAGACAAGCTGAACAACATACAAGGTGTGTGTGTGTTTTAATAATGAGTCTTACCAGAGTTACATCGCATCATAAAAAGTATAATTGAATTCATGTGCAAGACATGATGACAATATAATCGTCACCATGTTTACCAACCTAACTATAAACATCATGAGCCATCATTCCTGACACTGCATTGGCCGCAGGGTTAACAAGGAGTGAAGTCTTTATTAACGCACAAACAAATCCTCGCTTCACTCAGTGCAACTTCACTCAGTGCAATTGATGCACGGAATCGGATATAAAAACGTTTACTTGATGAATGGTTATCATGGCTTACTGCACTATGATCAATATTCAAATATCGAATCAATTGTCATCACAACACTATACACAAAAGAGTAGATATCTCGGCTAATTTGGTGAGATTTGCCGGGGGGGGGGGGGGACTCATGTATAAAAGTTGTAAGCATCAGCATGAATTGACTTTCAAAAATGACCCTAAGCGAGGATGTCAAAAATTTGTCAAACTGACCCCTAATTGAAGATTTTAGTCAAATAAAAACACTTTAAGCGAGGAATTTGTTTGAAATTTGCCCATACAATGATAGACATTGTGCGTGTCCATTTGATGATTCTTGGTGCTGTTGAAGTCCGCTCAAATTTAAAAAAAAAATTTGTTTATAAAATTGCTCGAAAACCACTCTGTGCCGAATAAATTGATAAATATGCCACCAATAATTGCCATTAATTGGGTCATTAAATAAAACTACCCTAAGCAAGGATCGTTCTTAAAAAAACCCATCCCTTCTTCTAGTAAAATGAGTGTTTGATACCCTAATCGCGGATCTGCGCGGATCCTCATTTTGCTTTTCAAATCCACCCTAAATCTGTGTTTCCTTTCATGTGGATGCTTACAAGTATAATTCTGAGTGGCCCTCCGGGAAGATTTGGTGCTGCTTTTGGAACCGTGTGTTATTTCATAGCGATTAATTTAGGGTTTGATTTGTAACGAACTGGCATCAAGCACCCTTGAGCAGAAGAACCATATTGACAAATTAAATATTGCACATCTGAAATTCTTAGTCAGTGGGAGTGGTCCAGTTCGTAGACACATTTGTGATTGGACAATCGCATGATTTCGGGTGCCGTCTATCAGGCCGTAGACGACCCCACATCATCATGCGTCTTGATAATGCTTAACATGCGTGTAGAGGTGCGCGTATGTGTCGCGCTGGATGCGTAGACTAGTGCGGAATACACGAACGCGCTAGCAACACGCATAACAGAATACGTGAAGTTGTAAACAAGTTTCGTTCATTTTATAATGAGGGAGTTTTTATGACGGTAACTTAGTTTTTGCTTTAAAAAAATGTTTACAGTTATTAAAATAATATTTAACTGACTAAGAATGAGAATAAATGATAGGAATTTTTATTTTGCCTATCCTCTACCTACCATAAACTTCTCCTCTATCACTCGAAACATCTCGCACTATTTGGATTAGGACAGCGAGTGCGGCCTCAGAGTTAGTCTCCTACGCGGCCAGTTTGGTTACGCTCCCTCCACATGTGCTGAATTAGTCAAAAATGTGGTATACCACAGTTGAGACTAATTTGGCAGTTTTTTGTCAATTTTTGTAAATATACCGATTTGGAACGTCTAATTTCAATATGTTAATGAGAAAAATATGAGCTTTCACCTGATACCAAAATTTGCATTTTGATAGGGTAAAGTTGAGGATGAGGTTGTCAATCAAGTCACCCACCTTTTTAAATGGCCAAAATGGAACAAACAACTGGGGGAAAATCCTACCTTCTGCTGTTTCATAGTTTCAATTCAACCAACTCTGGTGGCATGTCCCATTATTCTAATAAAAACTGGTAAAATAAATCGGTGTGCGTCCATGGTAGACATGATGGTTGCAAAACTTGTGCCTATTAATTAAAGAAACAGATAAAAACATTGGTACTGCTGGTACACTTGTACATGAAGATATTTTTTAAATGGTCAGTGATGGTCAAAACTGCAATTGAACTTGCCAATGAAGCTAGACAATACCATAGTTGATTTTTGATAAATAAAAATCATGATGAACTCATTTAGGACACGGTTTCAGATTTGAAGGAGGTTTGACTGCCAAAAATGGCAAAATATAAAGTTTCAAAAAATATTGTTTTAGATATGTTTTCTAGACTGACATTTTGTGCAGAATACATTTCTGAAGTCAGAAATGCAAAATCTGTCATTGTTTTCCTGATATGAGCATTACAGTAGAGGCATATGCTTTTGATGAAAATAAAAATATGAGATCCATAAGTGACAACATCATCACAACATATTTGAACTCTATTGGCACACTTATAAAGGCTCTGCAAGGCTCACATCATGTTGTAGTGCAAGTCTGACATCTGATTGGCGCACACACATTGAATATAGGTCACATGATTGCGCAATATTACAGGTACTAATTGTTCCCGATTTTGTTCAAAAATGGGGTGATAAAAAAATCAGAACTAAAAAAAATATGCATTTTAGCACAAGTTTGATACTATATCCCTGTAGTGCTGTATCATGGGAATAACTGATTAGTTTTTCTGATGTCAGAAATGCAAATGTTTATTACATCATGTACTATTAAATGGTTATAAAATTTTTTTATAATTATAATTATAGTTAGTGACTTTCAGGGGTATCTATTCTTCTGTTAATTGCCCCCAAAGGGGAGGGAATTATTTTACCCCTTCGGGGAAGAATTTTGCATTTTGAAAAAGAAAAAAAAAAGAGAAGAAAAACAGAAGAAAGTCAACAGGATTCAAGGAAGATTAAAAATAAAATAAACTAATTTTGGGAAAAAATATATAATTGGTACATATATTATATGTCTTATGGATATTTTACTTGCTCTCCAGTCGGTTTTCAAAAATTGGAAAAACTTTAAATGCAATTTTCTCAAAACTGCATTTTACGTCATATGAGTTTGTCAAAACAGCAACGAATTTTGAGTGAAAACATTACATTGGGCTATTCCAGAAATTAATGGCACCCCCTTAGAGAAAACATGTGAATTTTTACCATATTTGAGAATTCCCAGACCAAAATTTTATCCACAAACCACAAATATTGGGAATTCTCATTTTGAAAAAGAAAATGCTTTAAACAATTTGAAATTCCCATTGTCCCTTAAAAAAACAGGCACATTCTTGCCAATTTTTTTGGGAATTTCCAAGCTTAAAAAAGGGGTATTTTTCTTGGGAATTCCCATGTCTTCTTTGATATATCGTGAACAATAATGTCCTACAAATGTAACACTCTTAGTCCAAAACATTTAAAAAGTTTCACTCCAGTTATGGATAGTGAGCATGTCAAATTCAACAACCCTGACCGATATAATATAGGCCCTATAAATAAATAAATAAACCAACCTCATATTTGTGTAGAAAGGTTGTCCATCGATCGATGTTTGAATTTCCTGTTCGGTGCAGTGTTGAGGTGGTTTGCTAGCTAGCTAGCTACCAGAAAAATTGTTGAAGTTCAATAATGCTATTCGCTCAGTTGCCTTCTAACCCTTACAACGTCTAAATTGAATATCAACATCAGACTCATCAGTCTGAAAACTCTGAATACATCGTGTACATGAAATGCCAAGACGTCATTGATTTACATAATTTATTTAAAATTGAGAGGAAGCATATAGAGATAATATGAAAACCTTTAGTAGTGAAAATAACGTTACGCTAAACTAGTCTTACTTACGGACCTATTTTGTTGAATATTCAATATGGTATCTCAAAAAGTTGGTCTATAGAGTATAGACTATTAGCCAGAAAAGTGCAACCCGTTGAAGTTCCATTTACTGAAAAGAATGATTTCGTGTCTATTTACTCGACATTTTAAGTCATGCTAGTTTATTGAGCATTGGTCAAGGATGCGGAGAAAGAGTTTTTACATAAAGTTATATTGAAAGGTTTAATTGAACGATTTCGAAATGTAGGCATATAAAGACAAAACCCCATAACTGTTGAAATTTTTGGATATAATTACGCTCCACCGAATGCACGGCACTAGCTGATTGGTCGATTTCCGCGCGAGTGCACGAAGTGGTATAATTATAAGGGCATTTCAAGCAAAAGTGGACATGACTAAAAAAAAAAAAAAAAAAAAAAAAAAAAAAATAAATAAATAAATAAATAAATAAATAAATAAATAAATAAATAAATAAATAAATAAATAAATAAATAAATAAATAAATAAATAAATAAATAAATAAATAAATAAATAAATAAATAAATAAATAAATAAATAAATAAATAAATAAATAAATAAATAAATAAATAAACGGCCTCTATATTTTTCTTGTAACTCTCATTCCAAACAGATGTAAGTTTCAATTTATAAACCCTTTTCGGCATTTGCTTAACATTTTTTTTAAATGAAATTGTTTCTTTGGAGAGTGTATTTTAAGTGGAAAAATACTGTTTATAGATATTTTCCAAGCGGGCCTATTTTAATAAACATAGGCACTTTTCTTTTAAATTTGCTGCATTTTGTGTTAGCCTGCAAGAAATATCCGTAACATTTTGAATAACCTCTGTTATTTTGTTCCTTTTATTGTGTTTTCATAGCAGTAAATATGACTAAATATGGTGTAGCACGAGTTCCAGAGAGATGTATTTTATTATTATTATTTACACAATGTTGGCAAATTAATTGATGATGCAAAAGACTATCCATCACGTAATAAATGACCTATTCTTGTTCTGATTTGGCTAGTGCGGTTAGTGGAGTTGTAAAAAAAAAAAAATTGCCTAACTTTACAACTTGTGATATTTGAAAATTTAGTGGCGCCATGGCCGAGCACGCAAAAGTGGTCGAAGGCAGGGGAATTTCCGGGTTTTTTAGGTGTCGCGCGGGTAGGCTTGGGGTGCGCATCCTGCGTAACGGGGGGCGTGAGGGTCCGGTAGCGGGAAGCAAGTGGCAGGGACCGCCAAAGGTGCCAATCCTTCCGTGATCGGCGGGATTGAAGGGTCGCTACTGTAGGAGGTAGTGGTTGTCTGCGCCACTGATTTTTGGACCCGAGTACGGGTTTCGCTTGACAAGTACGGGACGTGTCCGAGGCCGGTTTCCGGCAGTCGCTGACCCTCCCGCACGCCGCCTATGGCTCCGGAAAGGCGCCGGGTGCGACTTGCGCTCGACGAACGGCACCCCGGCCGAGCACGCAAAAAGTACACGAGCCGACCGGAATGGCCGGAATCCCGGGTCATTGCCTGGGTTGGCTCGGGGTGCGCAGACTCGGGTGCGAGCAGCGTCAGCGTCCGGTGCCGCCGTGCATGGAAACGGCGTGGTCGAAGTCCCCGGCACGCCTCGGGATGGCTCGCCCGAAAGCGCCGGGTGTGCCGGCGACCGTCAAAGCGGTCAAATCTTCCGTGATCGGCGGGATTGAAAGATCGCCGACGAAAGGGGTCAGGTGGTCGTCGGCGCCACTAATTTTTGGAATCGAGTACGGGCATCTCTTGAGAAGTAGGTGACTTTACCGAGAGACGTGTCCGGCAGTTTTGGACCAAGATCGAAAAGCAAAGGTCTGCACTCGATTCTAGAAGCGGTTTCCCTGGAGTCCCATTGACGCAACAGTTAAGAAAAACATGCGCAGGAGAGTGAAAAGTAGCCAACTGATCGGCGGGATTGAAGAGTCGCGTACTGTAAGAGAAGGTGTCTGTCTGAGCAGACAGGATGGTATATACAAATAATATATGCACACAATGTGAATATACAGTTTATACCGACCAGTCGCTTGACCTCTTTCTCTCGCCAAGAGCACGGGGCCTTTCAACGTCAGTTGTTAGCCGTGTCCATTGCCCGCGGATTTCGCGTGAGTAAAATTGCGTGTGTCCGCGGGGTCGTGTCCGCCGCGTGCTCTGGCCATCCAAGGCGTATTAGGTGGTACGGTTATACACGGGAGCGAGTGCAGTTCGAGCGAGTAGCCGAAAGGTGACGCCGAATCTGCCCGCACACCGGCCAATACACCGAGCAAAAAACAACCGTGGATAGGCAGACGCTGCCCTTGCAGGAGTGAGCCTTGATTGGCTCGGACAGATTCAAACGCGCCGCCGCCGAAACTCTCAGCGGCGGTGTATTTTGATTTGTGTGGTGCTAGAAAGCGCGGGAGCATCTCTGAAAGGGTTTGCCCGAGAAACAACCGAAACCCAGGGAGTTCCTGGCCCCACCCGCCCAGAGCGTTAACAGGGGCCCGAGGTGTACTTTTAGTTGCCTCGGCGAAAAACAAAACGCCGCGTTCGCGCGGCGAGATCATCACGATCTATCTACCTGGTTGATCCTGCCAGTAGTCATATGCTTGTCTCAAAGATTAAGCCATGCATGTCTTAGTACAAGCTTGTATCAAGCGAAACTGCGGATGGCTCATTAAATCAGTCATGGTTCCTTGGAACGAGTTGCCCTACATGGATAACTGTGGTAATTCTAGAGCTAATACATGCCACCAAGCGCCGACCTTACGGAAGGCGTGCTTTTATTAGGAACAAGACCAACCGGGCTCTGCCCGCTTCGTTGGTGAACTCTGGATAACTTAGCAGATCGCACGGTCACTGCACCGGCGACAGATCCTTCAAACGTCTGCCCTATCAACTTTCGATGGTACGTTATGCGCCTACCATGGTCGTAACGGGTAACGGAGAATCAGGGTTCGATTCCGGAGAGGGAGCCTGAGAAATGGCTAACATCCAAGGAAGGCAGCAGGCGCGCAAATTACCCACTCTCGACACGGGGAGGTAGTGACGAAAAATAACAATACAGGACTCTTTCGAGGCTCTGTAATTGGAATGAGTACACTTTAAATCCTTTAACGAGGATCTACTGGAGGGCAAGTCTGGTGCCAGCAGCCGCGGTAATTCCAGCTCCAGTGGCGTATATTAATGCTGCTGCAGTTAAAAAGCTCGTAGTTGGATCTAGGGCTTAGGCTAACGGTCCCTCGCAAGGGGTGCACTGTTTGTTCCTAGCCTCCCTCGCGGCTTGCGCCCGGTTCTCTTAACTGAGTGCCGGGTGCGGCCGGAACGTTTACTTTGAAAAAATTGGAGTGTTCAAAGCAGGCGCAACAGCCTGAACAGCAGAGCATGGAATAATGGAATAGGACCTCGGTTCTATTGCGTTGGTTTTCGGAGTCCGAGGTAATGATTGAGAGGGACTGACGGGGGCATTCGTATTGCGGTGTGAGAGGTGAAATTCTTGGATCGCCGCAAGACGACCGACAGCGAAAGCATTTGCCAAGAATGTCTTCATTAATCAAGAACGAAAGTTAGAGGTTCGAAGGCGATCAGATACCGCCCTAGTTCTAACCATAAACTATGCCGACCGGCGATTCGCCGGCGTTACTCCAATGACTCGGCTAGCAGCCCCCGGGAAACCAAAGTTTTTGGGTTCCGGGGGAAGTATGGTTGCAAAGCTGAAACTTAAAGGAATTGACGGAAGGGCACCACCAGGAGTGGAGCCTGCGGCTTAATTTGACTCAACACGGGAAAACTCACCCGGCCCGGACACAGTAAGGATTGACAGATTGAGAGCTCTTTCTTGATTCTGTGGGTGGTGGTGCATGGCCGTTCTTAGTTGGTGGAGCGATTTGTCTGGTTAATTCCGATAACGAACGAGACTCTGGCTTGCTAAATAGTTGCGCCACCCGCCGAGGTGGGCGACAACTTCTTAGAGGGACTAGTGGCGTTTAGCCACGAGATTGAGCAATAACAGGTCTGTGATGCCCTTAGATGTTCGGGGCCGCACGCGCGCTACACTGAAGGAATCAGCGTGTGTCTGCCCTTGGCCGGAAGGTCTGGGTAATCCGTTGAACCTCTTTCGTGATTGGGATAGGGAATTGTAATTATTTCCCTTGAACGAGGAATTCCCAGTAAGCGCGAGTCATCAGCTCGCGTTGATTACGTCCCTGCCCTTTGTACACACCGCCCGTCGCTACTACCGATTGAATGGTTTAGTGAGATCCTCGGATCGGCCGGGTCGGTCAACCGGTTCGCCGGCTCGATCCTGTGCCGAAAAGACGATCAAACTTGATCATTTAGAGGAAGTAAAAGTCGTAACAAGGTTTCCGTAGGTGAACCTGCGGAAGGATCATTAACGATACTTTGCCTAGTGCAAAAGTTAATTCGATCATAAAATTCGAACCGAGTTCGTCCCGGCCTCGATGGTACCCGTTCTGGACGGCAGTCCCGGGAAAGAGGCTGTAGGAAATTGAGGTGGTGGGGCTTCCCTCGAGGAACCTGGCTCAACGTCTGTGCGTGCGCGGCAGAAGTCGCTATCGCATCCCGTGCCACCGCAAGCGGGCCGCTGACGTGGTTCAAAGCTCAATGGGGCGATTCTCGCTTAGGCGAGTCGAAAGCTCTATCGGCGATTCCACGGTGCACAGCGGGAGGCTTGAAAACAGTACCCCTGCGGAGTACCCTTTTCTGGACGGCAGTCCGAGGGGAAATGCGGCAAGCGATTCGCCCCGTCCCAGCTCCGGCTGGTCGGGGGCGACTAGGCGCTTGGAAAAATTGTGCACTTATTTGTGACCGGCAGGGTACCCACGCTCCTGGCCCACGGATGTCTGCGGACGCCGGCAGCTGGGAGGGACCTGGATCGTTCTTCGGAACGGACCGGGCCAGGTTTAAAGGCAAGCTCCGTCACTTGCGTTGCGGCCGTTTGGGCTAAAAGATAGCCTCGGGGCCAGCCGCTTCGGAGTGTCGTGGAGACCGCCCTGACCTTTGTGATTTTATACATGACATGTTTTATTACTAAATAAAGCCCCCGGAATAAAAACCAAAGACAATTCTCAGTGGTGGATCGCTCGGCTCGTGCGCCGATGAAGAACGCAGCCAGCTGCGAGAAGCAATGTGAATTGCAGAACACATTGATCATTGGCAATTTGAACGCACATGGCGGTTTGGGCCTCCGTGGCCCGAACCTCGTTCGTCCGAGGGTCGTTAACCAAACTAGAAATCGCGTATGCGCCTTCACGGGCAAATACGCGCGATAGCGAGGGTAATCCGCACCCGTAACAACTTGTTCCGAAAGGAGCAGAGCGAGTACACTAGGTGCGAACCTTCGAAGGAGTCTATAGATTACGGCGCCTTCCTCGTGAGTTCATCCTTTGTACCGTGCACATCGCGCGGCCAGGGCGGGCCAGGTTAGGCGGAACCAGCGGGAAATCCGTGGTGTTTCGACCGGTAAATCCTGACTTACCGTCTCGTGGAAAGCAAGGGTGTTCGGACTTGCGGGGCGGGAATGCCGCTGCCGGGGTTTTCCGGGCGTGGTGAGATCTTAAATAAAGCACTTTTGGCGCGTGCGCCGGTGCGATCTGTACCCGCTATGTGCCTGGATCACTTCGCAGATTTGCTTTTGCAACCCAATGTCATATTATGACTCGACCTCGGATCGAGCGAGACTACCCGCTGAATTTAAGCATATTACTAAGCGGAGGAAAAGAAACTAACCAGGATTCCCTCAGTAGCGGCGAGTGAAGCGGGAATAGCCCATCGCTAAATCCCCGCGCCCCCGTGGCGTGTGGGAAATGTAGCGTGAGGAAGCCGTGGCTGACTGGGGACGTGGGGCCGATGTCCTTGTGAAGGAGGCTTTATCCCATAGAGTGTGTTAGGCCCCACAGGCTCCCGTTGCTAGTGGCCTTAAGGCTTCTAAGAGTCGGGTTGTTTTGGAATGCAGCCCAAAGACGGGTGGTAAACTCCATCCAAGGCTAAATACTAGGCACGAGACCGATAGATGACAAGTACCATGAGGGAAAGTTGAAAAGAACTTTGAAGAGAGAGTTCAATAGGACGTGAAGCTGCTGAGAAGTAAACGGAAATGCCCCGCACTCCGTGGCCGGGAAATTCAGCGCAATCTGGAGGTTTCGGCGCCCTGTTCCGTCTGCGTATTCCCTCTGGGAAGCCTGGCGGAGCGGGTCGA